>NC_083641.1:3137500-3235000 GCF_963576545.1 Limanda limanda | reverse complement strand
CAATGTAACTGTGAGTATAATATAAAATAGCCCTATAAGCAAGGAAAGGGCGAATTCACATAGCAATAGTACAGTCAGGGGGACACTTTCTCATTGTCTTCAAACATATATTTTCTGTGATATTGGTTTGGCAGTTTTTTAACAAGAAATTGAAGTTTTTATTTACTGGAGAGAAGAGGATATTTTAGTAGCCTAGTCTTCACACGTCTCGAGATTTCTGCATCAAAGCATGATAACAGTGAATCACAAAGCAGTCTCACCACAAGATCAACATAAAGGTGTCAGTAATATTGGTAAGAATTTATTTTCGAACACTGAAAATATTTTTTCTAACAAATTGCTCTTCCAAAAAACTAAAATTTAATTTCTTTAATTATGTTTTGCGTCAGGAAAAACAAAACAAAAAAACGTTACTGTATTTAGTAGAAAGGGAGATGCAAACCAGCTGCTGGTTCATAAACTGTCAAAGTTTAGTTACTAACAAGAAACAAGATGAAAAAAATCTACAAAAATCTGCAACATGAGCCAAACCCTTCCAGTGAGGATAATTCATCCTCAACTTTGTGGATGGACATGGTTTTGTTTCTAGCGGAGGTTGGATGTGACTCTGACGCAAAGATAACGTGTGGTTCAGTTTTATGTGTCAATCTTTGAAACAGTGACAGTGAAGATTAAAAAGCTCTGCAGCAATGTACTTTCAAAAACTTTATGAACTGCACCGTAAAGCAATGCAGCAAGATGGTGACGCTTTTATCTGTTTATCGGTTTTTAAATCTGAAGCAAACCTTGTTCATCATGAGTGAGCTGAACATGTTTTCGTATAAATGTAGACTTTGTGTAAATACGCAGAAGTGCATACGTGTCTGGACAGTGTTTATATGTTCTTTGTATTAACAAATTCAACAAGAAATTATTAAACCCATTCCCCATTTTTTTGTCAGTTACTTCAGTTACTGAAAATATATTCACTCTATTGGAAATAAATTGATTATCTTATTAAAATTACAAAATGTCCCATCAATTTGTGATTATAATCCAAAATTTAAAAAAAAGAAAAGAATCAGAAGAAACACTTACACTCGGTTTCATTTGCCTTTGATAATCAGATAAAATCATATCCTCAATGTGGGGTATCCAACAATATAAATATGAACAGGTTTAAATTCGGTTTTGTCTTTTTAAATGATTTTTACCCACTCTCCACTTTTGGTGTTAAATGAGTTTAAAATAAATCTTTGGGCACGTTGGAATGTTTTGAGAGACACAGGGATATGCAGTGTGTGTGTGTGTGTGTGTGTGTGTGTGTGTGTGTGTGTGTGTGTGTGTGTGTGTGTGTGTATTTGGAGAGTGTTTGTCTTTATTAGCAGAGTGTGTGACTTATTATCATCCAGACAGATTACACAGCTATCAGCCAATTGAGGAACACACTGTAATGACAAAGTGAGGAATGTGTCTGGGTTACACACAGCTGAGCCACTTATCAAACACAGACGGAAAAAGCCTCTCTGACTTTAATACAAACACACAATGTGTTTTAAATGGGGACTATGTCTCCCACTGAGAGCAGTATACTTCACCTCTGATCTGGAGCTGCAGGCACTGTACATTGACTGTATAGATGGTAGCATAGTTCCACCTAGTGGACAACGTGGAAATTCAATTTAGTTCTTTTAGTTTTATTTATTTTTAAATGAGTGATTGTTATGGTTATCATCCTTTTTACAATCAATGTAATAATTATGTTATTCATTTTATTTATTTAATTGTTTCCGGATTTGGACCAAAAGGAGTCTGACAACGTTTAAATAGATTTCCTAATTTCCTCAGTGCGCACATTTTTAAAGGGGAGATATTACATTATATATATATATATATATATATATATATATATATATATATATATATATATATATATATAATTTATATATATTTTTCACTTAACCTGTTCTTTTTGGTGCATTGTGTCTCTATCTGGATTTTTAAAAACATTTATTTTTTTCAACATGTACAAAGAGATTGAAAACATAGAGAACAGCAGGTCTTTCTCTTCTTGTTTGGTCTGTTCCTCTGCTGATAAAATACCCGCTGTTAATAATACATAAAATAAAATAAACAGACGCACAGTCGAGGCTGGAGGGGCTGGACGCACCAACACGGACTACATTTCCCATGAACGCTCAGCTGCTGCAGCGTGAGGTTGAAGGTCGCGTCGTCACGGTGAGGTAATAACAAACATGGCGGCGCTCAGCTCAGCGCGGTGCTTGTTCCGGAGCTGCTCGCGGATTAAACACGTCCAGAGAAGCAGACACACGCTGATGAGATGTGGCGTCAGGACGTTCAGCGGCGGAGCTCAGGACACAGGTTGGTTTCCATCATGATCAGGTTCTGAGACTCTTCACTGGGACTCTGACCTTGCAGCCGGTTTCATTCTCCTCATCCTCCTCCTCCTCTGTCCCTTGCTGCTGCCAAACTCCCCTCACAGAGCTGAGCACTTTAAATAACCTACATGCAGAGGAGCGCACATGGTACTCACTGTTTAATCTATTCTTTAAAACCATTTTAAGTCTTTCTATAAATCTGGCTCTGCTGTTGTCCATGAGCTAGAGTTTAAAACCTGTGTTTAGGGGACACACGTGTCATAAAACTGCTGGAAAACAATTTATATATAATATTATTCTTTACTTCCAAGAACTTAATTATTTAAAGCAGCATCCATCCTGATCACTGTATTATTTCTATATACCAAATATGGGGAAATGGGTTCATCTTGATTTAAATCCAGGACCTCTAGATTAAAGCATAAAGATTTGGAATGCATGATTTTTAATGTTCTAATGGCATTGGGATTAAAGCAAAAATATAGAGATTTTAATCCCATAGGTACTGATAGGAAGTATTCTGTTTACACAGTGAAAAGAGACATGCTGATATTAAAGGAGAAGAGGTTGACATTAGTTCTAATCACACTAACATATGTTCCTATTTCTGCTAACTTTAGTTTTAATTTTTTTTCTGATGCTATGAAAACGTGGTGAAACGTCACAATTGACAGCTGAGTCTGGTTCGTGATTGGTTGAGCGTGTGTATCAACAGGACCTCGATACCTCAGGTTATATGCGTAAAATCGCAGTGTTCATATTCGGGATAGTTTAGCTTCATTTGTGGTTGGTGGGAGGAAGTGGAGACACGTCCTCCATCTTTACATCTGTGTCTGTGGATTTAGTTTCTTTGAACTGTAAGAGGTTATGTTTATCTGTCTTACCTTTTTCTGTTTCAACAATTATACATTGCATTACCTGGGAAGGGTTTGGACTGTGGCAATGTTTAGTAAAGTTAAAGCTAACTCGTTATAGCTCCATTCCAGTGTTGACCATACCTCAGCTAACCCATTTTAAATGAGAACAGAAGGTAACGTTGAGTGTTTTACTTACGCAGATCTGTCCATTGTACAAACCATTAACTCGTGTGATTTCCTCCACTGGCCTCACAGGCACTGTTAGGCCCCAGTTCACAGATGCAGCTGTGCAGGACATCCTCAGCAGGATAACGGGCCTGGACCTGCAGAAAGTGTTCCGACCCATCCAGCAGCAGCTGAAGCCGCCGACATACAAACTCATGACTGACGAACAAGTGGAGCAGGTGCCCTTTAAATACACCATAACGTCCCCTGTCAGTCTCACAAATGCCTCACAGGAATACTTCACGTCATCCAGTCACTTGTCTCTTTCTCCAGGCCGTCATGGGAGCCACAGAGAAGGCGAAGAAGCTGCTGCAGATGCCCCCCGTGCTGCCGGAGAGGAAGCCCATCAGTGACGTTCTGGCTGAGGATAAGATGCTGGAGGGCATGGACACGGCTAAATTCGTCTTTACAGACATCACATACAATATCCCACACAGGGTACGCATACACAGACACGCACGTTGCTGTTTTAATGTGTGCGGCACAGCACAGTAGTGTCAGTACAATTTACGTATTTTATTTACAGACGCTTAGATGCTATAGATCTGCATTTAAATGTCACAAACTTGTTGGATTATAGCTGTTTTCACATTGTTTAATGTGTAATTAAATCTCACTTATATTTTTTACTTTAAAAGGGACATATTATGCCCATTTTACCACAAGTTATTATGGTTCCTTGGGGTCTTAATGAAATGTCTGTAACATATTTTGGTCAAAACCACAAGGATAATTTAAAACAGCACCCTTTTACCCTGTCTAAATCAGCCCTCCTCAGATTGACCTGTTTTGAGTGCCTGTTCCTTTAAAAGCTAATGAGCATGCTCCCGCGTGTCTCTGCCGCGGAGACCCCCTTGTCTTGTCTCTGCCGCCGCGGAAAGACACAGGGGTCTCCGCTGCGGAGACAAGACACAGGGGTCTCCGCCGGGGAGACAAGACACGGTCTCCGAGTGATGGAAAAGCGACCCTCAGACAGGCGTAGCCCCGGGGCGCACACCAACAGATTTTGCCAAATCTTTCCGGGACATTGCCTTCAAATATGAATTCAATCCATTTCGTTCTTGTGTCTTCTGAGGCTATGCACAGATCTGTGCGGATGTAAGAGAGACTGCCATTTCGCTTGGGACGAGAGAAGGATACGTAAGCTCATTCGCAGTCACTCAAGCATGACGTTTCTGACTTGGACGAACCATAACAAAACGCGGGAGTGGTTCTTTTTCAGAGTTTTTGGGTCGGTAGACATGCCAGATACCCAAATTAACGTGTAGAAGCACTACGAAAGTGGCATTTTTCATAATATGTCCCCTTTAATGTCGATAACAAATATCTCAAACACATGAATTTAAGTTGATCGAGATTGTGAATCGTTGTCTAAGGATCGTTTGTGTACTTTGTTGTTGACTCAGCAGTTTTGTATGGCTAACATTGTCCTGTACCACATTGTGCATGCTGTGTGTTTCCAGGAGAGGTTCATCGTTGTACGGGAGCCCACCGGGACCCTGCGGAAGGCGAGCTGGGAGGAGAGAGACCGGCTCGTTCAGGTCTACTTCCCCAAGGAGGGACGCAAGCTCACAGCCCCCCTCATCTTCAAGGAAGAGAATATGAAAGTAGGACATGTCAAAATATTATAATATTTATATTTCTGGATCATATTAGGCTCTTGTTACTCCCTTCATCACTTAAACAGTACCAGCCGTTGTGCCTTTCTTTCCTCTACTTCATGATTCCCTCAATCTCCTGCTGTAGGCCTTTTCCATAGCAGACATTTTGACTGATTGTTGTGGAAAGTATAGTATTGTGGTATTGTGTAGTGGTGTTGTGAGTAGTATCAATGCTAATGATACCCATCCCTGCCACTAAGAGTAAATCTGCTTAGACTGAGTATGTAGTGCAGATGTGGGTCACTGTTTATTAATTGCATTTTATTAATTTAACGTTGATTATTGCATTGGTAAATCTCCTACTTTTAACATTAGAAAGTTCGTTTTCTGTTGAATAAATATCGATATTCAATCAGTTCTATTGTTACTAACTATTATATTATGACCACTATATAGTATGTGAGACAAGTAGATGATGTACTGGTAAACCCAGCAGACAGTAACCATACATTTAGATAAGACCTTTAAATGGATTAGTAATCTGTTGTCTAGTATTTAACAGGATATGAGCAAATACACATTTCTGACCTGTCATTTTCACACACAAAGATAACAACACCCATACGTTTTCTGCTGTTAATCCAGATTAATGATTGGTTATCCTCCCTGACAGTGGAACAGAGGTGTATTGTAAAGGGAGATCTGTGAACGACCAAACAGTCCTGAAAAAAGACCCAACTGGGCAAAGAAACTGAAACGCTCTGTACCTAATCAGTTTAGCTTCTCTCTCTGTTAGATGGTGTTTACTCAGGACCGGCACGAGGACGTGTTGGACCTGTGTCTGGTCCAGTTTGAACCGGACTCCTCAGAATACATCAGGGTAAGACGACATTGAGCTTCTTGGTATTTTGACCCGATCACCACCTCCACTGAAAGAACGCAGTCTGTGCAACCATGAAATTTCCCATGTCAGTTTTCATGTTTTCTTTCGGTCATCTGATACAGAGAGTCAAATGGAAGGAGAAGATGATTTGGAAGTTTCTGAAGTTCATGTGAAGACCATTGTGTTGAATGATTGCACACGAGAAAAAATCCCCATGAAGTGTGTAATGAATCTTTTCCTGGTGTTTAGGTGCACGCTGCCGCCTATGAGGACCTGGACAAGCATGGCAAGTACGAGCTGCTGTGCTCCACCAGACACTTCGGAGGAATGGCCTGGTACCTGGTCAACGCTCGCAGGGTGGACGGGCTCGTGGTGGACATGCTGAAGAGATTGCTGTGAGTTTTTCTGAAGTTAATCTCAGTGACCAGATTTCTTCATGTGAATATATAGACTAGGTGAGGAGCAATATATTGGGGGTTGAAGCCTTCTGGTTTCTGGTTCTGGTTGGACAAGTCCCGTTTGAGCAGGCTTTGGTTGCCTGCAGGTTCAAGGTTCTTGTGGAGAGCTTAAGAGGTCGAACACATTGACTGAATTGCATCAGCTGTTTAATTTACCTGCATTCATATGCAGATAGCTGTTGATGAGATGAGCCAAAATGTTGTCTGGACCTAAATCACCTACAAAAAGTATCTCTGTGTTTTATGTGGAGAGACGTTTGAATGTAAACGGTGGCCTGAAAATCTGCTCTGTTCACCTGAAGCCCTCAAAAATATTAGCCGTTGCCTCTAAAGGCCAATTCCTCATCAGACTATAGCCGGAGGATTCAGAGTTTGGAGGTGGAGGTGTGACAGTAATGCATGAATGTTTCATACAGGTGTGAGGGACTATTTTTGTTGTTCAGACTGGGAAATCTGACATATATATTTTCTTTAGTACATTTACCTGATTTTAAACTTAGTTAGGCCATACCCCTGTATCTATGCCTTCCTCTGATGTAACCCACTAGTATCTATGTATGTACACGTGGCTACATCCATACTACTATGTTTTTGTAACAGGGTTTTAGGCGAATCGTGACTAATAACAACCAGCAATCTGGAAGCGAAACTTCTCCGTTTTCCCCAAAAAATTCACAAGTTTTCAGTGATGCATTTTAAACGTAAAATGTAGTAATGTGTGTGTAGCCTGTGTTAATGTGTGGGTTTATCTGTTTCCAGGTTTAAGGATGCCGTGAGCCTAGTGTCTCTGTTCCACATGGTCCACCCCAACAGTGAGTCAGCCCAGGAGGCTGCCAGCCAACAGGCCACTGGCACTGACCTGCTTAAGGTGAGAAGAGCTCAACCCTGAACTACTTGCTCCTCTTTTACACTTTGATTCACTCAGCTGTGTGTGCATATACAAAACATCGCCATTTGATCCAGAAATTGTCCAGGTCACGTAAGTTGTGTCCCCGAGGCAATGAGGTTCATCAGGAGTCAGGTAGCTCTCGAGAGGTCAAGTCAAGGCCGTCTCATCTAAGGTTTCTCATGTGGGAGGTTTGAGTTTTTCTGCAGCGTGGGAACATTGGGGCCAGACTCGGGACACATCAGGTCTTATTAGCGCTCGCAGCCCATCAGCCTTGAAGCAGCGAGGAGGGACATTGAGAATGACAGCCATTTAATGTGAAATGTTCGCTGCAGGAGACACGGGTGTGTGTCTGCTACAGTCACTGTCACGCAAGACCTCTCGTTTAGTCACGGTAGATTTTGGAGCACTTTCTGTTTTTCAAGTCTAACACTTAAACAGTTATCGTGATTTTAGTCTTAGAACAGTTTTTTGAGTAGCCTTCACCTCAAAGTAATTGCCGTGGCCTTTTTCTAGATTCCTCCATTTTGCTGACCTCTGACCGTTGTTCCTGCAGATCTATGCCCAGATGGAGTCCCAGAGGTCGGGCTACATTGAACTGGCCCTGCAGGCGTATGAACAGACGGCTGCTGAAGGATCTGCTGCTTGACTGACCCACTCCTAGACTGAAATATACAAATTCAATGAAGAGGAGCACCGGGGAACCATTTCCTGAAAGATTGGACTGACAGAATTGTCTGTTAATTAACTGTTTGGGTCAAAGAGTAGTTACATGTGCTTCTCGACATGAAAAAACAACTCTTTTTTTCCAAACAGCCATCAATTTGAAAAGAAAAAGCTTTAGATCAGAGACATTATCTGTGTTTTACATTTGGAGCTCAAAGTTAAACCTGAAAAACTAAATCTGGTGCTTTTTCATAAAAGTAGGTCAAAGTTAGGGGCACAATTAAACTACTTTTCATGCACAAGACACAAAATATAAAACATGTCATAAGACCGGTCATGTGTGCGGTTTTTCGACCACGGTTTAGACCCTCAGAAATGTGTAGACAGATAAAAAGTGTGGAGAACATTCGGGTCTCAGGCCCTAATGATGTACATAACAAAATAAAGATCTTTGTACGTATGTGATGTGTTGCAGGAGTGAAAAAAACTTAAATCCTTGGTTACATACTGGGGAAGACTTTATTAAAGGCTGGGCATTTCATTCTTTTTTTCAAGTTCAGACACTTGGTTCTGTTTTAGATTATTGGATAAACATTCAGCTAAAAGTCGTGTTGATTCTGGCTTTGAAAAAGAAACAAGCACCAGGATAAGTTGTCAAATAACAATGGGTAAGACAGTACCCAGTTTAACTAAATGGGGGATTTGTCCTAGTGTTTGTCTTTAACATTTTTCAATATATAATAAAAAAAAAAGGTCTTTGGAAGACAGTCTTGTTCCACATAGAATTCCACAAAAACTGCAATCAAGAATTCCTCAATGGCTTTGATAACACCCTGATCAACAAAATGAGGTATAAGAGACGAGATTAAGGGGAAATTCAGTAAAGGCACGGCTGGGAATTGAACCCAGATTCTCTTGTTAACTAGGCAGGCACTTTCACCAACTAAGCCACAGCACTGCTGGAAGGAAGAAGCAGAGGAGTATTTTGAGTTGCATGAAGATTGGCCATCAACTGGTGAAACACCTGGAAGTTTGATGCATACTTCCCCCATTTTGTTTTATTATTAACCGATGACACTTTATGTATTTTCACAAAACTACTTGACCATAAATTGTCAGAACGGTAGAAAAACTGTTTAATTGTGTCGTGTAAACAAAGCCACCTCAGTCTCCACGGGAAAGGATCGGGGTGACTACAATGTACCAGGCCACATTTCAAATACATTTATACAAAACTGCAAAAACACTCATCCCCATTTCTCATTAAACTTACTAGCTTCCCTTTCGGTTTGTAGGCTAGTTCTCTGGTAGGAATAATAAAAGTTGTTCACACTAACCTCATGGAATCAGAATTTAGTTACAAATCCATATCAATATGACTATTTCAACTTGCTTCCAAAAAACACCTGGTAATTAGGTTTCAAAGGCATTAGAGTCTGTAAGACAGCCTATATCATGATCCTTTGTGTTGTTTGGTCACTGAAACACTGGAAAAGACTTTAGCTCTGTACTTATTCACTCATCAACTCGTCGTCCAGGTTGATATCTGTGGTGTCGATATCTTCCAAGTCAAAATTGTCCAGATCCAGATCATCCAGGTCCTACAGAAGGAGAATATTTAGTTTATGTCTACATACAATTACGTATAATATTGCTCATTTTTGCCACATGTTTAAAAAGTGCTTTACCTCCTCATGCATATCCAGCTCAAGTTCCTCTGCTGGTTCGTCACGTCCGGGCCCGTCTGACTCCACGTTTGTCTCCGTCTCTGTAGGAGCTTTTGGTGATGTTACAACCAGTGACTCGGCCTGCAGGGACACTAGAGGCTCCTGGCTGTCCTCTTTCCCTTCTGTGGACTGTCCCTCTTCTCTTGGTTCTTGCGCTGGGTCTGGCTTTAATACTGGCATCATATCATCAAGTGGGTCCATCAGTGGATCAAGGTCAAAGGTCAAAGTCTCGACTTGCACAGGCGCATCCAGCAATGAGCTGCCTGTGTTTTCAAAGGAGATGAGCTCCTCCACTGTGACCACTGATGGTGCTGTTTCCAAAACCTCTTCCTTAGTAACAGCAGCTTCTACTTCTAATACTACTGCTTCTGTATTCATGACGGGTGGTTCATCGAAAGAGATCACATCTTTTTCCTGCTCGTCACAAACAGGAATTTCTTCAGCTGCTGCAGATTCTGTTGCTTGTTCATCTGTGTCAAGTGGTAATGCTGTGTTAACTGGAACATCCTCGGCTACTAAGGTTTTTGTTGCAGCCGTTTCCAATGGTGCTTCTTCTGTTGCCATGACGGTCTCTACTGCTGTCTCAGTGATGCATGTTTCAGAATCACTGGCGTCATTAGGAGCATCAGCAGTCACTTGAGACATTTCCTGAACATCCTCCTTAACTGGAGATGGGATGTCCTCTGCAGGTGTGGACTGTACCATCTCTGGCTCTTTGGGGCTAGTGTCTATGATGGACTCCTCCAAGATGTCTTCCTCCACAGGGACTGAAGCCTCCTCTAATGTAGTGAGGGTGTCTTCCCTTATTGCTGCCACCTCTGGTTCAGGTGCAGCCACCTCAGCGGATGCAGACTCTGCTTGTTGGGGGTCATCCTCCTCCTGAGTCATGGCGACAGGAAGAGGTGAAGCTGCTGATGGAATGGATTCTTCTTCTGTTGTTGAAACAGGATCAGTCACCTCCTGTGGAATTGGTTCCTCCACTGCTGGTGCTGCTGCTTGTGGAGGTGCAGCTGCTGCTACTATGAAGCTTTCCTTCACACTTTGCACCTCTTCCTGTAGGCAGGACACAAGTATCAGTATACAGGACTGTCTCAGAAAATTAGAATATTGTGATAAAGTTCTTTATTTTCTGTAATGCAATTAAAAAAACAAAAATGTCATGCATTCTGGATTCATTACAAATCAACTGAAATATTGCAAGCCTTTTATTCTTTTAATATTGCTGATTATGGCTTACAGCTTAAGAAAACTCAAAAATCCTATCTCAAAAAATTAGAATATTTCCTCAGACCAAGCAAAAAAAAGATTTATAACAGCAAAACAAAATCAAACATTTGAAAATGTCCATTAATGCACTCAGTACTTGGTTGGGAATCCTTTTGCACGGATTACTGCATCAATGCGGCGGGGCATGGAGGCAATCAGCCTGTGGCATTGCTTAGGGTTTATGGATGCCCAGGATGCTTCAACAGCGGCCTTTAGCTCATTTGCATTGTTGGGTCTGGTGTCTTTCAGCTTCTTCTTCATAATACCCCACAAATTCTCTATGGGGTTCAGGTCAGGGGAATTGGCAGGCCAATCGAGGACAGTAATGCCATGGTCAGTACACCAGTTACTGGTGGTTTTGGCACTGTGGGCAGGTGCCAGATCATGCTGGAAAATGAAATCCTCATCTCCATAGAGCTTTTCAGCAGACGGAAGCATGTAGTGCTCTAAAATCTCTTGGTACACAGCTGCATTTACTCTGGACTTGATGAAACACAGTGGACCAACACCAGCAGCTGACATGGCTCCCCAAACCATCACTGACTGTGGGAACTTTACATTGGATTTTGCTCCTCTCCAGCCTTTCTCCAGACTCTGGCGCCTTGACTTCCAAATGAAATACAACACTTGCTTTCGTCTGAAAAGAGGACTTTGGACCACTCTGCAACTGCCCAGTGCTTCTTTTCCATAGCCCAAGTCAGACGCTTCTTCCGTTGTCTTGAGTTCAGAAGTGGCTTGACCATGGGAATACGGCTATTGTAGCCCATTTCCCGGACACGTCTGTGAACAGTGGCTTTTGATACCTGGACTCCAGCTTCAGTCCACTGTCTTTGAAGCTCCCCCAAATTCTGGAAGCGACCCTTCTTCACAATGCGGTTAAGGCTGCGGTCATCTCTCTTGGTTGTGCAGCGTTTCCTGCCACATTTCCCCCTTCCAACAGACTTTTTGTGGATGTGCTTTGAAACTGCACTCTGTGAACAGCTTGCTCTTTGAGAAATTTCTTTTTGTGTCTTACCCTCCTGATGGAGGGTGTCAATGATGGTCCTCTGGACAGCAGTCAGATCAGCAGTCTTCCCCATACTTGTGATTTAGTTTACTGAACCAAGCTGAGTGTTTTTCAAGGCTCAGGAAACCCTTGCAGGTGTTTCGAGTTAATTAGACGACTCAAGTGATTAGTTGAATACCTTACTAGTATACTTTTTCATGATATTCTAATATTTAGAGATAGGATATTTGAGTTTTCTTAAGCTGTAAGCCATAATCAGCAATATTAAAAGAATAAAAGGCTTGCAATATTTCAGTTGATTTGTAATGAATCCAGAATGCTTGACATTTTTGTTTTTTTAATTGCATTACAGAAAATAAAGAACTTTATCACAATATTCTAATTTTCTGAGACAGTCCTGTATACTAAGGCAACTCCTACATGACTCAAGACATTTGAGGCAATCTGTTGAACCTGCTAGGCAAGTATGTCAAAGTAAAAAAAAAAAAGTCTCTTCCCAGAGACTAAGACCGAGACTAAAATGGGGATGGTAGATTTCTTAAGGCCTGGACGTTTCAGAGAGATCTGATGACATGGGGCCGGGTTACAAGTTGTTTTATTGTTTTCCATGGCGGGATTTATGGATAATGTGTAATGTTTTAAAAGGATAAATATCAGGGAGAGGTTGGGTTAATATTTTTTGACCAATCTGACATAGTTGGCTCTTTCAGTTTTTCATGCTGTACTAAACTGATTTTTTAATCTAAAGAGATTAAACTCAAATGATAAATGTTTAGCAGTGCTACTGGAGGGAAGAACAAGAGTTTGCTCCCTGTGTATTTTACATTGCACTGCTGCAGCCTCTATGTTGATCTGACGACTCAATTTAAACTCGATGCTGTTTCTAGGCCTGACTTCAGAAGACTGCTTTTACGAATGTAGTAAAATTGACATAAGACTGACATTGAGAACTGTCATAAGACATCTACTATCTCATTCAGACTCTGGAACTCACCTCTGGCTCACTGGCCTCCTCTTTGGACACAAAACCTGCAGATTCCTCCAGAACATTACGATCCTCATTCGGCTGAAAAGCAAAGAAACAGAAACAATGTCATCTCAAACAGCTTTTTGATATTTGACAGAACACTTTGATGCATTTGATAAGATTAATAATATTAACTTAAATTTTTACAGCGCCTTTCAAGGGACCAAAGGACGCTTTACATATTTAAAGCTGATGTGACTTGCACTGACCATGATGAGAGGGTATTCTGCAGCAGGTCTGACCCCAACATGAGTCTCCTTCAGGTACTGCTCAGCCAGCAGGGTTTGCTGGAGGCCAGGGAACAGGTTGCCGTACTGGGTGGGGTCGGCCAGAGCATCTGCCGCCTTCTGGTTGACCTTGGACAGACTCTCCTTCCACAGTTTCACCACCCTGGAGGAGCCGAAGTGTGTACAGTTTACCACTGAGGCATAATGTAAATGTACACAGATATACGGATATTTCTTTTCAGGGACAGCATCTTTTCTTCCACTGATGTTGACCTTGTAAAAACTTTCTTCAGGTGTAGGCAAAGTTCTGGAGGATATAATATAAATTAGTTTATGGGCATAAGCTAAACACTCAATAGAAATAATGTTACCGTGGCACATGGCTGGGAAGGTATGTTCTTGCCAGGAATGCAGCTTCTGGCAGTCGATCTGTTTTGATGAGGAGGTCCAGACATTTGTCCAATCTGGGAAAATACACAAAAAGTGGTGATGACAAAAACAAATAAATAAGAAAGCTGAAAATAATAGAAGCATCCGAACGGTTCCTTCCCTCCCCACGCTCCTCTCTGCTCTCTGCACCCACTCCTCCAACACTCACCGTCCTTGCATGAAGTAGGTGAGGAAGGCCACGTTGGTCTTGCCTTCCTTCTCGGCCCCCTCAGCCAGCTTGCCCACCATGTCGGTGTTGCCCGAGGCTGTGGCCAGCAGCAGTAATCCCCCGTAATCTTGAGCATGGTTCAGACACTCCTGGGCCATGGTAAACTGGCACTTTGTGGTCGCCAGTTCTGCCAGCTGCTTCCATTTCTGCTCTGACTGGAACCCCCACGTGCCAAAGGACAGAGGAAACAGAAGAGAGGATTAACACAGGAGGACAAACATGAGCCTCCGCAACAACACACTGTGAAGGAGCTGAAGCAGGAGATGTTGTTTCTCACTCTGTCAGACTCATGACTGACTCCATTACAGTACATTATCCTGCAAATTATATAGCACCTGATCACAGAAACATCATTAAAAATTACATTATCATACATTTCTTTTAACCAATATTAGAATGTTTTAAAGTCAATAAATTATGAAGTATAATCTATTAATATGTCGCTGTCATTCTTCAGAGCTAAACATTAACAGTAAACATTCTTCTTTTTGACATTATCCTGTGACTTTGAGTGATGCTGGCAGCAGGGTTCATCGTCTCGATGACCATGGATTGTAATGGAATTCTGTGACATTCGTGTTCCTCAGAGGGTAAACCCAACTAACTATGGTGATGGTTTGACTTTTCTCCTCCTCTTGTGCAATCCTAAGGCTGACATTAGTGGTTTTGAATTCAGTGACTCAACCATCAAATGTCTCAGAATGAAATGAAAGAACTAACTTTGGTCATCCCCCCCAGATCTTTTTTATCTAGCTTTAACTTGTCATTAACAGCCATGACAGTGTGACTGGTATTGTTTCACCTTGTGAGTCCTACTATAGTGTTGATAGTCACGGCAGTAGATAAGATACAGAGATGAAACATTGCAGGTGTGTAGTAGTTGAGATTGAAATGAAATGTCCAAGTTTGAATGGGTATGTGAAACACAATTCTGTTGTATGAAAATTGTATAAAAAGGATTTTCAGTGCAGTTGTGTTTTTGTAAGCAGATATACATGTATGTGGACTCTGACCTCTGCTTCCAGAGCCATTTGGTAGGCAGTGTCGAGCTCTCCCAGCTGCAGAGCCAGTTCAAACCTGTGTTCTGGGTCTGTGGACACAGCCAGGGCCTGCTGCCGGAAACCCTACACAACAAAGGAAAACACATGGCAAACAATTAAACACTTTTCATTGATTCTGCTCAGTCACGCACAGTGGACATGGAAACAGTGAAGTGGCAAAAGAGACGAAAAGAAGAAAATCTTTCCCTGTATGATTATATTTTAAAAGATACACAAAAACTCTGCAGAGAGGGTTTTCTCTTTCTGGCTGCATGATGTTCCGTAAATTATAAATTCATCCAAATCCTGACTCCATTGTCATTGATTTTCCTTTTGTCTTTAATATATATATTATACCTAACCAATTAGTGCATATACATAGGCAGTGGTTTGTCATGATTTCCAACAGCAAAAGTTGGGGCGCAAACATACTTGTTTCTCCAAAAAGTTGGCAACCCTGGTTCTCTGCTCCTTGGATATTGTGGGTAGAATCTTGTCGGCTGTGCTGAAGTCCCTCCTCATGACAGCAGTTTGGTATTCCAGCACAGACAGCAGCAGGGCGTAGCTGATCACGTTGAGTTCCTTGTCTCCAAGGTAGAGACGGTCATCCTTGGGGATGTACCCGAGCAGATACATGGTCCTAAAGCCGAGAAAGAACTCTGAATGAGAATATTTCTTGGTATTTCAAATCCAAAAGGATAAAAATGGATAGTATGGGGAAGCTGGACGACATGACGAGATTTGAGTAGATTCAGAGCCACAGAGTAGATAAGTAAGCACTGCATGCAAGGGCCACGGCTTGATGGCACAGCACAGAGACAAATTTGTTTTGTGATGCTGCCATACTTCATAAATAAACACTAATTCCACATTTATGAATGCATCGCACCTGTCCATGTGAGCAATGGTGATGATCTCTCCTCCGACATAGTAGTTGAGTCTGTTAACAGAGCTGGTGTACATGAAGCAGTCTCCCACCCACACTCCTGTCTTCACCACCTCTGAGATCTCCCCCAGCACCTAGTGAAGCAGGACACAATGAGAGAGATAGAAATAATCATTGGAAACAATAGTTTTAAACAAGAAATTGCATGCAACATCATCCCTCTGCACGTTATCTGTATCATCCAGTTAAATTTAATACATGTCAAAGTATATTACATTCAATAGTAATTTAAAAACAACAAGAATGACTGCCTGATGTTGTGTTTTTATCCTAGTGATGTTTTCACTACTGTAAAAATCTAAATTGTACTATTTGTTATTTTCTTTACCTTAGAATGGTCTCTTAATATTTAAATACTTTATATTTACGGAAGTGGGTCCTCTCTACGACGCCATGTTTTTTACAGTAGCCCAAACTGGACAAACTTAACACCTTTTGAGTTTTAATGACAACTGAAGGCTACCACAGGTTCTCGCTCATATTTAGAAGAGGAGGGTGAAGTGAGGGGTATTCAGCTGCAATGCGCAACTTCACAACTAGATGTCACTAAATTCTACAAAATGAACCTTTAACATGGAGCAGATGAAATTTGTTTTCTGCATTCACATCACGTGTAGTGATTGCGTTCTGCATAATGAAATATTTCTGGATGTATTTCTGATCTTGTCTTTTCGGAAATATGCTACTTAGAGTCTCTGACCTCAAAGGCGTCCTCTACGCCATCTTCGGTCATAGCTTCCTTTGACTCCAGGGCTGCTGACACTTTCTCTGGCAGATAGCGGAGCACAAAGAAAGACTCATTTGTGGCGATACACACCAGCTCTCCAGAGTCAGACCAGAAAATCTAAAGACAGGAGGACAAAAAAGATTGTCAGAGCATGAAGTTATAGTCGGAGTAGCAGAGATGGTAACAGCCGTAAGAGTGTGACTCACATGTTTGGGTTGGATTTCGATTCGGCGGACTAGGTCAGCGGTCTCCCAGTCGTAGAAGGCCAGACCGTTGTTTGACCTCACTCCTAGTAAGAAACCACCAAATATTCCTGTGGAGACAAATGGGCAATATGCATTACACACACACAGACACAGACAGTACACACTTTGTATGCACCCAAAGAACATGAAGCTCACCTTCAGATCCAAAGTCTGGTTTAAAAGCCTTCTTCTCTTTAAAGTTCTTAAAGATTTTGACCATATTGTTTCCTTCTCTTGTGGCATACCTGCAAATATAATAAACATGGTCAAATTGAATGAAGCTGACCACATCAGAGAGTAAAGTTAATTCACATATTGTATGGTTAGGACAGGTTGACTTTGTGAGGCATACAAATCAATTTCACTTTCATCCAGGCAGACAACCTGCTCAGCTATCATAGTGGTCAGCTCTAAGCTCAGGTCTAAGGATGCCTTGCAAATCACCGGCAAGCTGGGAGAGAAACCCACAAATCTAGTATTACATGTAGTATTAGCATACTAGCGTTAGCATGCTAGCGATCGTTTTTACCATGATAATCCCATATATTTGCATCGACTTCTGATGACATGTCAAGTTTTCGCCATGACTACTGGTTATGTTATGGCTTCTTGAAGGGCTGTTCCAATTAGTAGGGTAAGATTTCAACAACTACCCCTTGTGACTCAGTTTAAAGGGGCAAGATAACCCTCGAAAACAAGGGGTAGGGCCAAGCTGTGAAATGGGAATGGGCCTAAATGCGTCCTCAATGTTACCTGACATCCAATCACTCAGACCACATTAGGTCTGGGACGCATGTGACCACATTCATTGTGTGAATGCAAATCCATCCTGGGCCACATATGAAGGGCCATCTACTTTCATTTCAAATTGGTAAAATCTCATAGGCTATTACAGCTCCTTCATTATCTCAGCGTTCCCACTTGTGCCGGCATGCACACCCACGCATGCGCGTATTACAAAATGTCAAAGCTATGAGGTATTTGGGACTTACTGTGAAGAGTCGTGCGCCCAGACAAACTCTTGACCTGAACCAAAGCTCTTGTTTCTCAGGGCCACGGCAGTGTAGATTATGTACTCTCCATCTCCACACACCACCACAAACCTGCACATACACAAAGACACAACAAAATTTGATATTTAAAGTAGTTATAAATAAAAAGTGTACCTACTGTAAAGTCCATGTTTAATTTTGGACTTTGCTCTGTTAGGGATCAGGGAGAAAATGCCCATGCCGTGATTCATTTTTTATTCCAAATTATATAAAATTTATGACAGTTTCCCTTACAGACCAAAACAGTATATAGATAAGGATTATACATAATTGTTTTAGGGGTCTCACCTCCCGTTGGGGCTGTGCTGGATAGTCTGGGGGTAGATCTCACAGCTGCCCATGTCTTTGACACCCAGCATCAGCCTCTCTCCATCCTTGAGCTCAGCATCTCCCATGGCCTTCAGGTTGGCCTGCTGCACTTCGGAATGGCGCGCCCACATGATCTTGCCGCTGGCGTCCATCGACATGGCCGGCTCCTCCCGACCCATCTGAGACAGAGTGGGAACCAGAGGATGAGGTGCAAGCATAAGATAAAACAAGGAGAACATGATATCAAGGAATGCAATGACTAGGAAGGCACCTTTTTAATAACACAGGTCAAAATATTCCTTCAGCTTACACAAAACAATCTGCTGTATCATCTTCTCCAGTGGATGTTACATTGTCTGCCAACAGCGGGAGGATAGAGAGGTCCGGTCCTCTAATTCCTCTGGAGATTTGTGGGTATTAACAACCTGAAGTGCTATTTATACAGTTTGAAATTAAATACTACCGTTCAATTTTATGTAATAGCCTTTTATTAAAGAAATGTTGACATTATTAAGGTGAGTGGATCCCAGCTGCAGAGACAGAGAAGAGGGACGAAAGAGCCCATTAAAAGAACCTGAACTGGTAGGAGGGAGAAACTGGGAAACTGAGTGCAGTGCCTGTTGTAAACCTGCCTGTTCTCTTGTCCTGTGTTCAAAGCCATGGAGCTATTTCAGAATTATCCCTTGACATTTATGAGTCCCCCTTAAACAGTTCTACAATATACTGTCACTTTTTATTGTTTGTGTGATGGAAGTTGTGTGCAGAGCTTTTTATGCTGTAGAATGAAGTTAGAAAACTGTGTGTTCATCCTACCAGTTTATCTATAGTGAAGATTCTATAGCCAATGCTTTTCAGAAAATGAAACAGAATTTTCTTTATGACTGTTCACGGCACGTGTGTGGTTTATATCCAAGTTTGACAACTTTAAAATAAAAGCGCTGTAATTCAGCTCGACATAAAGCATTGCATTTCATGTTCAACTCGATCCACAGGCTGAAGGCAACTGTCCACTGACTGTTACAGAGTGCTGTCCACATAGCACCACATTTGAGTTAGTAGACGGACATGTGCTATTGTTAAAAACTACCAACTCTTCTATGGATTTGTATATAACTTCCTTACAGGGTATGTTTCAAACACAAAGTTCACTCATCGACTTCAGGAGCTGAGGTTTTTAATCCGCTGTTTAATGCGCTGCTTTCTACCTAAAATGTAGTTTCATAAATGTTAGGGATACCAACCCCTGTCTGGGAGACTGATACACGATATAAAGGACCCCAGAACAGTTTACCTTGATGATGATGCTGCCTTCATCATAACCAATTGCCACACTGTTGGAGCCAGGCTGGCCGGAGATACACCACACCCTCTCCATGCCATAGTTGAGTGTGTTTTCGAGTCGGTAGGTGTTGGAGTGCCACACTCGAACAGTACCTGAGGAAACACAGAGCTCATCATGAACAAAGGTGCTGCACAGACTGAGGGCTGTAGTTGTGTATGTGTGCGTGCGTGTGCATTTGTGTGTGTGTGGTGTGTGTGTGTGTGTTATTTCACAACCCACCATCCTCAGAGCCTGTGAGGATGATTGGCAGCCCAGGGTGGAAGCTGACACAAGTCACATTCTGGGCGTGACCCTCGAGAGTCTGGACACAGGTTTTGTTCTGGAAGATAAAGGAACACACGCTCATCACATGTCACTGACAATACTGTGCTGTGCTTTTTTACATTTAAACTGCTAATGTATGTATGTTATCAGTATATAACAACAAATGTGCATTAACTTATATATGTGCTTATGTTATCTGCACTGAGGTGTTAGTATGTAAGGGTTTATTTCATTTTAAATGCATGCCTAACAAATATGACACCATACTTGACTGTTTTTTATTATTTTCAGCTATTTCATTATTTTTCTTTAGTCCTTTTCCTTTGCCATTAATTATGAATGATGTTTTAATATTTTATCCGTTGTCCTTCATTTTAGATTTTTTGTATCTAACCTTTTAATCTATCTATCTACCTTTTAATTTCTCCCCTTTTTGAAGAACTTTGTTACGCCTGTTTTAAATGGTGCTGTACAAATAAGTTATTTTTATTATCATTATTTCTAATGCCAACACTCCTGCTGCTCATACATATACAGTATATGGGATGAAAACCATTAAAGGTTCACCGGAAGATCCAAACATGCTCAGTTCTGGAATCAGTCACTTAATATGAAAGACAGCAGACTCAGAGGAAACATATTTACTTGGGCTAAACAAATTATTGGCTCGTGATCGAAAGATGAGAGCATTTTGTTCAACAACTTCAGAGAGTAAAGAGAGTGGAATGATGATACAGTATGTGGAGTAATTCCCAAACTGCAAATCTGTAGTATTATATAATATTAGTAAAAGTTTTTTATTTATCTAAAAAGCAGAGATCAATTATATGTACATCTAACATCTGGTATTTTATAACTTAAATGTTGAAACTGGACCGTTTATCAATCTTAAAAAAGAAAAGTGGATTTATTCAATGTGTTTAAAAAATGATAAAGAAAATATGTTACTTTTTGTTTATTGATCTTTTCTTTTTACAGAGATACTTCAATAGTGGTGTAGCAGGATAAATACAGACTGTATGGATAATGCACAAATGCAGAAGGGTTGTTATACTCATTACATAAATTGTGTTCTTCGGGACTTTTCCCACATAATTAATTAAAATCATTAAAATAATGATATTTTTTATATATCTGTTACTAAAAGATGCATATTAAGCAAAGTGTTATCCTACAGAATACTGAGCAAAATAAAATACATTTTGTGTGTGTGTGTGTGTGTGTGTACCTGATAATCCCAGATCTTGACAAGGCAATCATCGGCCCCAGATATCAGGTAGGGTTTGTCTCCTCCACTGTAGTAGTCAATACAGTTCACTCCCTTCTCGTGGCCCTCCAGAGTGAAGTTAGGAGTCCGGGAGCCCAGCTGCCACACCTACAACACGCAGAGTGGAAAAAATGCTGAAAGTACCTGCACGGCTGTGTGTGTGTGAGAGAGACAGTGAGCCAGCAAGGATGGGTGAAGCATTTAACCAGCTATCGAGATATGTAAGGGTGTTTGATGAAGCACTTATTAAGCAGTTATGTGTAAACAATGTAAGAAAACAAGATGTTGGTGGAGATGGTTTCAGTGTTTCACAAGACTGGTGCCCCATGTCGCTGCCCATCCCTGTTTTTTTTCACGTTGCCACTTTGACATTCATTCAAACAGGAAGAACGACACTTCCCTCAGTTTTTGCCCTGCAGCAGTTTTCATTTGTGTGTGTTTGTGTTTGTGTGTGTGTGTGTGTGCGCGCATACCTTGATGGTTCTGTCCAGAGAGGCACTGGCAAACTGGTTGTTGTCTTTGGGGTTGATGACAATCTGCATGACATAGTGAGTGTGGCCCTCAAACACCTGACTGCAGGCCCACTTTCTGTCCCAGTCCCACAGCTTGATCAACATGTCATCTGAAAACACATAAAACAAGGCAATGAGTGTGTGTTGCTGATTATACTGCACCCCCCACTCCAGTATATAAAATGAAATACAAAGTTTACATGTTCTGTGCATGTAAACTTATTTGAGTTGAGGCGAGTGCGTGCACGTCTTTCCTACCACTGCTGGTGAGGATGTAGGGCTGTGACGGGTGGACAGCGATGCAGCGGATGTAGTCAGCGTGGGCCTCGAACATGTGAACTCTCTCCAGTGTGTTATAATTGAACACACGGATCTGCATGTCGTCCTGTAGGGGGACAAAGAGATTCACTGACATATCTGCCCATAAACACAAGAGCGTGGTCCCTGTCTCCGAAGAGGAGAGGCAGCGGAGCAGCTCGATCTCCCGACGCAAGAGAACAACACACTGAGTCAATGTGGCACCACCGCAGCACTGCACTCACTCCATCCCCGGATCCCTCAGGGACAGACTCGGGCTCCAAATGGGCAAGATAGTTTAGCTTCATTTCTGGATAATGGGAGGAAGTGGAGACTTGTCTTCCATTTGTATATTCTATGGAAGAAGCCAGTCCAGCCCAACACAATGGTTATGTTGAACTAGCTTAACTTTTACCATGACAAGATGTGTTATTACTTGTACAAACAATGGACACGGGATTCAAAAAAGAGACTGCATGGTTTTTGACCTTGAATTGCATCTATATTTGTAAATTCAAGCTTTCAAAACACAACCCCATATTAAACCTGCTGATTATTCTGGTAGGAAAATATAAAACACCTGGATCCCACTGACTTGAGACACTAGAAAGAGATGAATATGTATTTCTTCATTTAAACTAACTACTATGTCAGATTTCTTATGAGCTTACATAAGCTGCTTTCAGACACGCACTTAAGTCTGGACATCTTCCTGGAATTGCCGGAGGGGACTGTGCCTGAGAATGCAACTGGTGGCGTCAGTTATTCCAGATATTGGGTAATGTCTGAGTGAACCCATGTGAAAATAAGGGAGTGGGTGTGTTGATTTATTACAAACACTGGAAGCAAAACAGGATAAATACAAATATCTCAGGATGAAAAAGAGGAGCCATATTAGCTTTGAGAGCTTTTGGTGATAAGGGCCGTCGCTGATGTGTAGTAAACATAAACACGCAATCTCGCCAGTGGAATTTACACTTGTTCCTGCATCCTGCACACTCAACCCAGGCGGCGCTACACGCCTGAAAGTTCTGGTAATTTTCCCGTTGTTGTGAAGGCATCGGACCCAGATTATCTTCGGCTGCATTATTCATATGGGAAAAACAAACTCTGAAAAAACGTCCAGACCCAATTTCCTGGACATTTCAGGAGTTTGTGTCTGCAAACAACAGCACTGTGAAGAAAGGTGGAGTAAGAGAATGTATACGTTGATGCCCCAGTGAAGTTAGAATACTTACTGATCCAGCAATGAGCCAGTGCTTCCTGGCCACAAACCTGGCCACTCGCACCGGCAGATCACACAGCTCGAAGGTTTTCACCATCGTCTACACACACAAGTCAAAAATATACAATGGTCAACATTATACAGGGTGTAATACAGTGTATCTTCAAAAGCATGGGTGTGAACGAGTTGAAGTGATTGTGTGCGAATGAATGATTTGATAAGGGATCAATGAAGCTGATTGAGTGGGCAGATCAATGTGTGTCTGAGAGATGGGACGCTGACCTGTGTTTCATGGTTCCAGACCACCACGGCGCCGCTGTAGAGGCTGACCACCATCCAGGGCTCTGTGGGGTGCAGGTCCACGCTCTTCACCCGGTCGGATCGGGCCGTCAGCCTCCGCTTGATGTCCAGTCGCAGAGGCTGAGGGGCAGAGAGAGAGAGAGAGAGAATGAAAGGAGAGAAAGAAAAGGGACAAGATGGTGAGAACACGATACGCATAAGCAGGTTCATACGTGTGTTTATATTGACACTTGTAATGCTTAATGTTTTGTTGGCTGTTAACATTTAAAAAAAAAAACATTGTAGGCTGCTCCATTGCTTCAGGGGGCAGTTATGGAGGGGGCGTAACTGCCACATTTCATATGCATGCCTGCTCCAGACTGACTGTCCTCTCAAGTCATGTCAGTGCAATTCATTCATTCACTGTAATGAGTTAAATGTTTAACATAGCATTCACCATATATCCTACATTTAATCTATCTATCTATCTCTGACTGTCTGTCTATCTGACCGACTGCCTGACTGTCTGTCCGTCTGTCAATCTAACTGTCTGACTGTCTGTCTGTCTGTCTATCTGACTACCTGTCTGTCTGTCTGTCTGTCTGTCTGTCTATCTGACTACCTGTCTGTCTGTCTGTCTGTCTGTCTGTCTGTCTGTCTGTCTGTCTGTCTGTCTGTCTGTCTGTCTGTCTGTCTGTCTGTCTGTCTGTCTGTCTGTCTGTCTGTCTGTCTATCTGACTGTCTGTCTGTCTGTCTATCTGACTGACTCTCCGTCTGTCTGTATGTCTGTCTATCTATCTGCCTGACTGCCTGTCTGTCTGTCTGTCTGACTGACTGTCTGTCTAAATGAAAACTTTGTGTGACTATGTGAAACAAAGTGCTGGTGCAGTTTCACCTTGTTGCAGCTGGATGTGTTGCATGTGCTTGACTACTGTACTGTGTGCGCGGTGTTTACATAATGAATGGAGTTGATCGACAGAAGTTACTGTGCGTCGAAATAAAAACAAACAAGCATAGAAAGTTGTGCTTGAGTATTGGACTTGTTACCATGTTTCCACGTCGCTGGGTCTCTGCGGGTCAGTCCTGTAAGAAGTGTCCGGTCTCACTGCTGCCCTCGACGGGCTCCTTCACCGGATCTCAGCGGGGAAAGTTTCACAACCGAGAGGACTACTGTGGAACCAGGGCCACTTCCGGTGTGGGGTTTCAAAATAAATCCCATAGAAAAAATAATGACAAACACGCCAATGGATTGGGAATGAAGAATTATTGTAATGTAATCTAATAGTCCAGATCCATCCATCCATCCCATAGACTGTGTATCCATATATGCATCCATCCTTATAATGCATGGGTTGCAGGGGTTGAAACCAAATATCCACTTTCCTTATATGAACATTTTAAGTTGTTTCCTGAAGATCACCAGCAGGTGGCACTCGTTCTTCAAAATCCGATGGATTGAAAGACATACGCACACACATTTCTTTATTTATTTTGTATCGGTGATGGACTTAGTTGTTGCACCACGTGTATCAACCATTATCTGTAAGTGGTTATGTCATTGCTCTCCCAAAGCTGTTGGTGACATCTGGCCAGTGCCACTGCTGCTCTCAATTTCAAATGGCCATTTGGGGTTTTATGGCTTACTTTTATTTTGATGACACAACTGGCCATTTCTGGTTTGTATCTCCATGTCACTTTGTGACTTGACTCGGCTCGCTTTGGCTACGTGGATGTTCGTGCTCTTCCTGTGAGAGCAACAGCAGAGAAGCAGGACATGCTGTACCTGAGGAAAAGAAGAGAGCGACGTCACAAGTCAAACAAACCAACGCGTCTACTCTGGTGTCTTGTTGAAGAAAGTGTCTTGGATTGATTTTTGTTGTTGTCTCTTCCTGTGAGTTTCAGTTCAAACTCGAATGTCTCAGTGAGCTCATACCAAGGCCCAGCATTCCGCATGAAACCACGTTTACATTCCACATTGTTATTTTGTTCTGCTCCAAATATTCACAAATGTTAGTCCTGTCTTATTGTTTTTAGATCCATGAGTTACTCTCTGAGAAAGCAGTGGAAATGATGAAATTGATCAAATATTTGAATAAAGTAAAAACTAAAATGCTGGTCTGGACCTGCACCCACATTAAATGGATACAGGTTGAGTATTTTTTGTTTAAACCGGCCGACTATCAAACAAACAAACTTCTAAAGTGTGACGATCATAAGACACAGGGGAGGAAAGTACAACAGAGAGTTCACAGTCCGTCAAGGTGTATTGAAGCTGTTAAACACGCAGCCACCTTGGACTCTCATGATTATCACAACCTGCATTATCAGCATGTTTGTAGTTGTCTGAAACCCTCGCCTCTGTGCTGCCCTCTAGTGGATGTATTGCTTAACTACCATGCCAATGTAAAGGACGTATGAGAGAAATTCGTGGATCTGGATGAAAACCATCACTCGTACGTGGTGGACTGATAAGAATGCGTGTTTGAAATCTGTTGCAGCTGGATTTAATTGAAATGTTCTGGCGGGGCCTTATCAAAAGTATGGACTATAATTATTTATGCCACTTCGGCAGGGACAGCCAGTGGCCATAGTCATGTTTTCGAGTTAGTCCATCTGTCCAATCCATCCATCCATCTGTCCATGCATCCATCCGAGCACAACTTGAGGGGGTCCTTGCACATTTAGCACAAATATTTACTTAGACCCACAGATTAACTGATATCAGTAGTCAGAGGTCAAAAGTCAAGGACACGTTGGTCTCGTAAAATATATGTCTGTGTTTTTTTTAAGATCAGCCTGAGGGAATGTCTTTAAATCTGGTACTTATATGAATCTGGAAACTGTACTGGTTGGAGGAGGCACACAAGCAAACTGCAGTATATATTTTGTTGCAGTGCATCAACAGGAGCCTCTATAACTAATATTCAAGTCATAATTTTCAGACAAGAGGAAAAGTTTTTTCTTTCTTTCTTTCTTTTAAAAGTGGACAATTAAATAAAGCAGAGTGGTGTTCAATGAGTTTATTCCACATTTCCATTATAAATAGACAGCAACATGCAGCACATGAAAGGCAGTTGTGAGCAGATGGGGATCTTTGTAGTTTCCATGTTATTGCGCCTTCTTAAACACTTGCAGACAGACCTTGTCGAGCACAGTAATTTCCTGAGAAAGAAGACACAGACCTTTAGACTCAATATGATGCAAACTAATTGTTATATAATCACGTTGGGCTTAGGGATTATGATTAAGATTGTGATTCATTAACTTTTTTTACTATTATCAACTAAAGATATGAGACAAATCAGATATAATATAGCAATCAGGTGCTATAATAGAGGGTTGGGAAATATTTCATCAAGCAGGTGAAAGTTATTGGTGTTACACACAGGAACGCTTCATTTCCTGGCAATTGTGTAGAGAAACATTTTCCATCTCTGTGTCAGTTCTTAAACCAACGTGTCACACTCTCTCTCTTTCTCACCAGGTACAGCATGTCTCCCTCGATCCAATGTTTCCAGCCGCGATTCTCCTTCTCCCCCTTCTGGACGCACACCAGCTTGTCCCCTTCCCAGGTAACCGTTGTCTGTAGCAATCACCACACAAACACACAAACAATGGTCAGGCCATCTTACTCACCGCCCTGGCAGGTCTATGGTAACAATCATTCAGATAACAAATAGACATATGGGTAAAAAACATAGAAGTACATGCAGGGACACAAACAAAGGCATAAATAACATGGATGATTAGTAAAAACAAAAAATAAAGGTGTACTTTTACATACAATTCATACATACACACAATTAGTGTGATTAAACAGAGAAAAAGAAATACAACCAAACGAATCAGTACAACAATGATACAGCTGAACCACTACTCCATAATGACTTGTTTCGTTCTACAGAACTGGAATGTAAAAAACACAGAGAGCACCCCCACCATGACTTTTCGGTTGTCCAGACCCTTTGTCGTCTCCTCAAACTCCTCCCCTATGTTGAAGTTGACCTCGTAGTTCCTGAAGGTGCTCAGCGTCTTGGTTTCAAACTTGTCTCCGTTCTGGACGATCACTTTTGTCTGATGCAAGTGGGCGCCGATCTTTCTGGTGGCAAAGTCGATGTCTGCGAGCACACAGGGAGAGCGGGATGGAAGTCAGTGGGAGCGCTGTGGACCAGTCAGCCACTCTGATCCCTGCTTTTATGAAGCCATGGGTCATTTTCTTGAATCCTCATGTCCACAGGCAAAAACACACGTCCACACACACACACACACAGGTAACACAACAGTCCACTCATATTATGATTCCTGTCCGACTGCTCCTCTCCACTGTCTCATCTCCACTTTAAAAGTGTCCTTGCTCCGAGTCAGAACGGGCCCTAAAGCGTTTCTCGCCCGGCTCAGCACTGGGGCCGTGCCAAATAGATACCCCCACCCTGGCCTTAGATATTCATATCCATTTTGCCCTAAAGTGAAAATTCGTTTTCATTTTCTCTCCACCATTTTTACAGATGTGGCCCCTATATTTACTCATCTAAATGATATTTTCGACCCATTTTCATAAGGACCATCATTTTGCCTTCCGCCTCATGGAAATGAGGTTGAGGCATTCAGGATCTCACAGATTTTGTGAGAGCCGAGTGCAGGGTTGTTCTATGAATTGCAGATAGAGTCATGAATAATAAAAGTCTTTCTGGGGCCTGATTATCAACGCGCCGAAAGGAGAAGACAAGTTGAGTGCTGGATTCTTTCTTTTTAAAGTGACGACCCGGGTCCGCTGCCTAGTCTGGGTCGGGAATCTGTCTTCCCTTCTCTGCAAATCAAGAGGATGAAAATGCAGAAAGGAAGTGAATCAATATTTATTTGCCGTGATAACAGACGGCAGCCGCTCACAGACTGAGGTTAACTTGGCCTGACAGCAGCTCAATGAGGAAATGAAGCAATGCCAAGGAATTCCTCAGACTTTCCTCCCTCCCTCTCTCTCTGACTCTCTCTCTCTGTCTCTCTCTCTGTCTGTCTGTCTGTCTCTCTTTCTGTCTATCTGTCTCTCTCTCTGTCTCTGCCTCGGTCTCTCTGCTTCACTCATACTGCTGCTCTCTCCCTCTTTCAAACACGCTCATTCCAGATTTTCGGTTCAAATCTTCCCCTCTGCTTGGATGCATATTTTAAATGTACTCCCTTAATTGATTCCGGCTTAATGGGGATAACAAGGCTCATTCTCCCTATGCAGTAATAATGATTTTTGTCAGGCAATAAATTATGGCAGCTCACCAATGGCCTTCATGATGTCCTCAAAGTTGTCATTTTTCAGCATCTCCCAGCGTCCATTATAGTCTGCAGGCATTTTGTTTGTGAGTGGAGGTGGAGGTTTGCCTTAAGGTTCTGCTTGAGGCACTGACAGAGACAGAGACAGTGCAAGGGCTCAACCCTTTATATAAAGCATGCGCGCGTGTGTGTGTGTGCATGTGTGTGTGCGGACCACAGGCCAGGGTCCACTTGATAATTCCCTCAGCACAGTGTGTGCATGTTTATATTTGATGTAAAGTAGAGTACTTACATTATGTTCATTGTGAACTGACTCCTTCACCATTGGTTCGATTAGCTGCACTCATGTGCCGTTTCTACTCATGTTACTGTGTCTGCTTATCAAGTGAGTGCACATAGACTCGGATGCACTTAGAGGATCTGGTGTTTTTTTTATTTCAATAGTCATTTCCTCAGCTTCATCAATAACTCATTCTTATGCACTAAAATGGAGGAGAGATGGAGAGAGGAGTGCAGGTTTCCTCCCTCATTCATGTCTTCTTCTCTGGGCTTATGATAGAAACGTCTATCATAAGCCCAGATCAGTCGCAATAGTGCGACTGATCTTGAAATGTCTTCCTTTCTTTATCTGAAATGTCAACAGAGGCTGTTTCTTATCAGCGGCCATGAGCAGTGCAGTTTGCTCTTGAAATTGTTTTTCCGAGGAGATGAAGTACTTTCAAAGAGCATGAAGTTTAAAAAAAATTGTCTGATACTATACCTTATCAGGCCGACCCACTCTTTGACGTCAATTAGATCTTGTGGTGATGTGGCTGCATGTGGTGGGTCAAAGGCGAGGCAGGTGTTCTGTGTCATGATTTATCGGGGCTGATAAGGGGCCATTAACTGAACTAACGCTCTTGTTCTAACCACAGGCAGAACCACGGGCAATGTCTCTGTGTCTTGTTTTCCGCCTGTAACGATAATGACCACTTTTATCTGAAATCTTTTATCTGTGTTTCCCATAACACACAGAAAAAAGCATTGTAGGGACCATGTGTACCCGGCGTGTATGCTGTTTATTCTTAAACTCATCTGTATTGTATGTCCTTCCAGGGAAAGGCTCTTCCACCCATAACCCGACTATTACCTTGAAGTCATTTTCTGACTTCATTTCGACATCATGATGGTGTCATTCCTACCATTTGTGTCTATATAATTAAAAGAGACAGACATACCTGGAGAAATCCTTTTTTTAACTATTTATTTCTGATATCTGATGGGAAATCCCTTTGTGATCAATACAATTTTCAGCTTGTTTCTCCATTATTTGTCGAGATATCTTGGGAAATTCGTTGTTCTAATACCCTCCTTAGGGATATTTCTACCAAGTTAGCACCAGCAAGTCCATGCGTTGTTGAGTTATTTTGAGAAAACAATACCCTGCTTGCATGGTTGTGCTGGTGCAACCCCCTAATAATGTGCATATAGTCAGTGTCCCACAGTAACAAAACATGAGAGTATGTAGAGATATGCCCCAAAGATAAGACTGCACAAGGCACCACGGGTTGTTAAACACCAGACTATGCAGTTCCCCAGCCCTGCAGAGTGTCTAAGCATCATGGTTTTTATTTAAAATCCAAAAAAAAACCATTGTTCATTACCTGTCATGCATTAAATGACAGCCGGACAAAAGTTGGGATAAAAGCACTAGCAGATATAAAGCAAGGTATTATTTCCCCCAGGAGTTGGTGGAGAACAAAACTGAGCTAAAAGAATGATGAGTGAATATTGGACGACACTAGATCGTCATAACATGTGAGTGCATTGGCAACTGTATGTTTACATGCTCACCCTAACAACCGTTTAATGTGTTGTCTTTAGAGCTTGTTGGCAGCCCTCAAGTGGCCAGTACATAAATCAAGGAGATCCACTATAAAGTCAAATTTCCACATGTTATCACTACAAATTTCTCATTTATGATGTAGTAATTTTGATATATATTTATATTAGTATGCAAAGGATACATATTAATCCAGTGAAACACAAAATCAGAAATCTTTAAATAAGGAGCACATCAGTGATACAGTATTTTTTTGTAATCTTCTACCATAATCGAGATAAAATAATTTATAAAACTACACACTGATTTAATTAAAATCAGATCTGGTGGTATACAATTTGTATTGAGCTGGTTCTCAACACTGAATATCAGCTTGGGTCAAATAGATGATATTCAATAAGAGAGACAGTTTAAAGCCCTGATGATATTTCTTCTCAATAACTTTATTATTACAAGTAACCTACTTCATGAACACATTATTTTCCACCTAATTTTTTCCGTTGCTCATCTGACCGGTTTGAAGTGGGTTTGGTTTATTTGGAAAAAGATGACAGTTGTTGGGTTTTTTGTTTGTCTCCCCGGCACTGTCAATCAAACCTGATCAAACCACCCCACACAGCCCTGCACAACCAGTTAGTTTTAGATTAGTGATATTTTATTTTCATTGCTCCTAATTGAAATAAGGAACATAATTTGAATAATGAATTGAAGAATAAATGTTTTCTTTCCTAATTATCTTTTTTATTTAATTGACCCATTTGAGTTCTTGTTTTTCCCCCCACTGTGTGAGTGTTTGATTAAAATACTTTATAAATTGTCTACATCACAAGCATTAATCTATTATTTCTGCATATTTGGCAACAGCATATAACCTAAATTAGAAAATTCAATTCAACTTATTACATGTAATTTACATTACAGTGCTGTCTCTGCACCACAACTATGCAGCTGACCCCTTATACTACATACTCGACATACATATGTACATGGCACTTAAAATAATTCATATTCATATTTAATACTAATAATTATATTAAAAGCAGAAACACCAATAAGTCCCTGTCAGGGAACTAACTCAAAGGGATTGTTTTTTGGTCAAGCTTCATTTTTCAACCTGGTTGAATGAACCTGTTTGTTTTTTAATCATTTCACCACACAGGGGCAGTGTTGCTACATTTAAGTCAAAGCTCGTCACATCCAGAGGCAGCAATATGCTCTGCTCTAAGCAATAGGACCACATGTTGTACTGTGGTCAAAGTTAAGATGACCCACAGCCATCTGGCAACCCAGAGGCCAGCATCACGGAAATTAGTTCTATTTTTTCTTTTGCTTGTGTCAGGTGAATTGGAGGGAATCTGCAACTTGTAAGTTCAATTTACATTAAACATCAAGAGAGAAAAGATCATATTATTTTATCGATTTAGAGAATCATAAGTAATCCTATAAGTAAGAGGGATTTCACTTGATTGCATATAGATGCCTGCACGTATAGGCAGCATCTAAGACACTCATTCAAATGCAATTAGGGTAGTGTTAATAATGCATGACAGTAGATTTATTTTTAAATCTGCCTAATTCACACCTAACGGCACATCCTGCGCTCCATAACATTGGAGGCACATGCACACACCCTCACTACAATGACATTTATGCTGTTAATTAGATCATGCATGTCTCTGTGTTGAATGTGTCTCACTGTTTCAACACAACTTGGCTCGGTTTCACAGCTCTCAGCTTATTTTGACATGCTGTACGTTGTCGTCGACAGGCCGTCATGTAGTCCCACACTTCTCTTATTGTGTGACTCCTCGCCTCTCTCCCTCTGAGAGTTGAGCTTCCGTCTATATCCAACTAATCTTTTAACTGCAAGACGCTGTCACTCGCCACAATACACTTTCAATATCCTGTGTGATTCAATTCAATTTAGTTCATTAACGCGCCATTCAAAGCACTGCACTACTAAGTCTCGACATCCCCATGCAGCTCCCCAAGTGGCCCGCTCATCTCTCCCATCTCTTCCTCCTCCCTGTTGTTTCAGAAACATCAAAGGTTAGATTAATCACAATCCCCAGAGGAGACAAATGACTGAGAAACGTCTGCTGCTGTTTGTTATGAAACCTAAGTCATGGATTTCAGAACATACTTGATATATTTGTGGTATATTTTGATCACACCCATGGACTCTAATAGTGCAGTGTCTTGCTGTGTGCTTTGATGTCCCTGTGCGAATTGAAAGAGCCCCAGTGTTCCCGCACGATTGGATGTTTTTTTCTTTTATCCTCTTTATGGAAGCCTTTCTGAAAGAAAAAAAAAGCAGACGTGTTACATGTGTCAGTACAAGATGAAAAGCGGTTGTGTTGGGAGAGAATGTTACATAGGCTGCAGAAGGAATGCATGCCTACACACTCGCAAAAACGCGCGCACACACACACACACGCACACACACACACACACACACACACACACACACACACACACACACACACACACACACACACACACACACACACACACACACACACACACACACACACACACACACACAGAGGCAGAAAATGAATTTTTTTAACTGAAGAACCTCTCAGACAATGGACAAAAGCTCGGGGAAAGAAAGTCCATTTTAAGACTATACACTGACAAACAGCGTGCAATTCTTGTGAGAGCAGAAAATAATAGGCCTCCAGGTTGGACAGCCTTGATATCAATAGATGAGGGCTATTCAGGGGCCAGCAGGTGCTTCATAAGAGAGGGGGCTTAGGACTATTCTAGGGGTCTGACTCAGGGATCCTATAAAACTATTACAACAGTCTGTACTTTAGGTATTCAATTATTAACCTGTCACCTTTAATTAATAATAGAGTATTTTAAATTACCAATCAGACCTATCTGGACCGTAGACTGGTTGCATATTTTCTCCTGAATGAAGAGGAGTTAAACTATCCTTGATACAGATGCTGCTACCTTGCACTTTGGAGCCACAGTCTGCGCAGTACTGAGTGTGGAGTGGAGCCTGGATATTGAGGTCCTGCCAGTTGCGGCTACTTCCAAATTACCCAGGGGGGCAATTGTTGCGATGATGGCTACCTGTTTAATGGGTAAATTAACTGAAGTCTGAATGAAATGTTGTTTTTTTCTGGTCACCTCACACAGCAATACCACCAGTAACCACGAGTCAATGATTGATCCTTAGGCCACATACTGTACAGTCCTTTTGTAGACAGCTATTCAATAACATGACTTTTATTTAGGAACTGAAAAATCCCTTGTGGTCAACAGATAAATTGTCATCCATCAGTACCTTTGAATATGAAGACAGACCTGTTTTCCCTGAATAAATAGGTGAGTTTCACAATCATCAGATTCAGTTCATCAGATAACATTTTATAAGAGATGCAGCAAATCAAGAACAATTATTTTGTAGCTAGCTGTGTTCTCCTTACTAAGCTTAGCAGTAAAGATCACAAAGTATTCACTAGATGGCAACATAAAACAAGGATTGTTCCTCAGGCTACATATTTTACAGTATTTGTGGACAGTTACAAGTACTGTACTTCAGATACATTTTTAGGTACTTTATGCTACTTTATACTTCTACTGCAGTACATCTCAGAGGAATTTTTTTACTTTTTCCTTCATTTGATAACTTAAGTTACTAGTTACTTTTCAGATTCAGAGCTGATAAATAAACTGATAAGAAATCTGTTTAATATGATGCATTGGTAAAGAATAAACTACTAGCAGTATAGAGAAGAGAGAGCTCCACCTTGACAAACTAAAATTGATTGGCATTTTTTTACTCAATTTATGCCAATTTATCCTGATTACAACAACGACTGAACGGTATTTCTGTTAGGAACACGATCGAGTTACTCCTTGCGTTAGCCATGTTATCTTGAATGTAACAGAACGAGATCAAAGCGTGATTGGACACACATTAGATCGAGCCCCCCTGGAAGCCATAAAGATTGCATTGCCTGCAATTTGAGAAAAGACGTTGTAATTTGAAAGTCTCTCTGAGCGAAGTGGGCAATTTTCAATCAAACTGAAATCGCCGTAGTCTATTGAACAGGGCTTGACGCTGCAGCTGATTGGACTATGATATTCATAGCCAGCAGGCAGTCTTGAAAATTTGTATAATTCAATACATATTAAAAATAATAATGACGATTATTGGCCAGCTGCCCCTGGGTCCTGCCAATACACACGCTTGACCAATCACGGGTCACAGCAAAGAGGCGAGTAGAGGCACATTTCTTGTGACGACGCAAAAGACCCAAAGGTGAAGCAATGTCATTAAATCAGCAACAGAATTACTCTCGCTGGAGACAAATTCATCAATCCCAGCTAGCAGCACTAACTTGGAGGAGGCAAGGTTTATGACCTATTCTGCACCCAGCCACCAGGGGCCAATTTATACGCTTTGGCTTCATTTTTGGGAGCCAACATTTCGTCCATCTATATGCACAGTGGATGGACAAATCGGAAAAAAATTAAAAAAGAAAGAGAAAAGAAAGGACGACTGTATGACACCAACTTTTTACTAATACTTCAGCTGCTGTACCTTTAGTCAATTAATATCTTCAATGAAAACTGTATTTACACTTTGCTCTTTCGCATAATTTACTTAAAGCTAGTAAAATTTATACAAGCTGTTCATCCTGAGTCAGTTTTCCCTGTTCATCTTCAGACTCAGCAGCCTTGTCTCCCCTTCCCCACACCCCTACCAATGAACCAGTCCTCCACAGAGATGCTCTCAAGCTACCTTTGGAGGCTTATTCTCTACCAAGGTCACCCCTTGTGTGGGTCCTGTCATGAATGTATGCATGCACTATATATGCACTTGCCTGTGGTTGCTTGTCCATTAATGCATGCTAAATGCCTCGCCTTGCCTGACCATCATCACTCTCCGACACGCCTGCTTTGATCCGACCTATACCAGCCTGGTATGCTAGCCCATTTGGTCCCAAGGAGTATAAATCAAATCCCATGTTCCACCTCTGTGTGTATCATCTATGGTATCACCCCATCTCCCGAGGGGAAAAAAAAACTCTTCCACTCCAATGTGGTGTTTTCTCACACATCCAACCTCCCGAAAGAGCATCCAGATGATCATAAGAAGAAAACATACTGTACGCTTTCTGCAATCTTTCACTTTCTTCACACTTTTTTCCCTCAGGAAGTTGGTGCTGGGGAAGCAGGGGATGACAATGCTAAATATTTCATGTTTTCCTCTTGGTAATTCTGTGCAGTCGGTACGAGACCTCGTTTTCCACAGAAACAAGAGCGACTGTGGGACTGATTGCGGGAGCCTGGTAAACTCTGTGTTTCTCTCTATTTTTTTCCCCCTTGCTGCTCTAAAATAGGCCTGGATGGTGATGCATAATGCATGGGGCTTCCTATGTGGAGTTGGAAAGGGCTGTGGGTCCTGAGGGATCAGCGAGGGAAAGGGTGATCAGATTCACATTCTGCAATGTGGGACCGGGCACGTCAAAGGAGGGAGATGGGTGAAAAAGATTAGTTTGCCCTGTGCTCCCCCCTGTGTTTTTGTGTTAGTGGTTCAGATTACTGTACTATTTAAATTGCCGTTATCATGGTGTTCTTATATGAATCACATGCCACTGCATGCATATTCTTTGAATCTAGATTTGAAGTCTCTCTAATATAATAAATACAGACATTATTTTATATAACAATGTAATTACAGCCCTTAATAAGTTTATATTGTGTTTCTGCATTTTAGTTTTACAGGTTGTCAATAAGTGAACCATAGTCTCACGACCAGGTCGCTCCTCCATCATCAAGTCATGAGACATTAAATTTAGCAACAAACTTCCCCAAATTCAGCAAAAGAAAATAGAAATTATCGCACATTTGCATCTGCTACTATAAAGCAAATACTAGGAGTTTGTAGATTTAGGGTTCGGTGTCTTGCCCAAGAGCACCTTGGAATACAGACTGGAGTTAAACCACAGATTGTGAGCAACCCTCTCTACCTCCTGAGCAGTAGCCGCCCCAGCATAGTTTTTCAATCTTCTCAGTGAAGGCTTCAGTGGATGTCATTCACTGTCTGTTTCTGTTGCAGTATTTCTCATTTGGCTTTTGTCCACACACCATCTTTTCCAGTTCACCCAAGTACACGCATATTTTGAAATATTTATATATCTTTCTTTGTCTGAAATTTTACAGAATATGCATTCAGATCTTTTGTTACTCAGACTGAAAATATGCATAATATAGCTGGAGGAAAAGTTGTATCATATGTGGTTTTTATTCATATCAAACCACCCATGAGAATACGCTGAGTGAAGTGGTTTACATCGCTATCACAGGCAGGTTTTGGTTTTTCCTAAATTACCCTACAATACATATGATCATATTATGAAACAAATGATAAAGGCTCAAGGGACCACTCACCTTTTCACCTACATCTTAAGGCGCAAAGTCGGGGAGTAGCTACTCTACAAGTAGGATAACTAAAGTAGCTACTTAAAACATCATGTTTTGTGGTCAAGATATTTTTAATACACTGAATGTAGAAGAGGTGAGGACATGAGACGCTGGTGGATATGCAAGCCTGTTCTGTTGAGACGGTTAGCTGCCAGTCCATCTGGGTAGAAATGGGAAGTGCCTCAGTTGTCACAAACATTCTGCATTTCTCTCTCTGCCCTATATGACGAACAGTGAAGGAGGGAGAAGGAATGAAAGTAAATAAGAAGAAGACAGGAATGAGTAAGAAATAGAAGAAGACATTGGATAACATTGGAAGGATGGAGGACAGAGAGAAATAGGGGGGGAAAGGGCATGAGGAAATGCAAATAAAAAGGAAAAGGTCAATTGTTGTCTCACATGTATTCCTCACTGTAGGCATGTGAACATCGTCGTCCTCTGATGTGTGACGTGGGAGTGAAATGAGAAAACTTTGGCCCAGGTTTGCGTTTAATTTCTATTAGATGTTTGGCCTTTCCGCTTGTGAAGCTTTCAATCTTGGAGGCCTTCGGGGGTCCAGATTATCTCTTTCGTTTGGGAGAAAATGAGCTGGGCTGGAAGCTACATTACCTCCCCTGCCTTATGTGAGCTCATTTTTCCCACAACACCATTAGCTCGCTAAAGCCATTTGGAGATGCACAGTGGAGTGTTTCCATGTTCATCAGTAAGTGCCTGGCATTCCTTTAGTCAATTATCACCAGAACTGTCTCTGTGTGATAATTCATGCCTCAGGCTTGTGTTTTTGCGCCAGGATGGAAATACAAGGGACAATTTGATGGAGTAGAGTAGAGATTTCAAACTCAAAGTGCATTTGGTCGTCACTGATTCACACTAACTCTTTAGCTTGAGTGTTGCATCACAAGTAGCAAAAACGACAGATTACCATTAGTGTTTTGAATTAATAGGAAGTAAATTGAACTATTCTTTTGATTGCATGAGTAGTTGTAGTAAGTAGGCATTTTCTTCCTTTCTGCTAATTCATATGTATTACTTCTATACTGCCTTTGATTGTGGCCATTGAGAACCACCAGTCATGATTGATATATGATTAATGTTGCAAAAGGATTCGAAAACCATGGTACTGCGCTGGAAAACTATATATACTTCTCCAGGCTTTGACATAGTTGCCGGTCCAAGGGAGTACGTCAGGAGAATGGTGAGAGTGGCACCAGACTGTCATGATGAACAGGAAACTGGGACTGAAGGCAAAGGTTTCATCTTCATGTTGTGTTCTTATGCTCCCATCCTTTACAATGGAAGTTCCTTTATGACTCCTTCATGAATGAAGCCAGTTGAGGCACATCCAACAGCCAACTCAGTTGAGGCCTTGGGTCACACAGACCCACACACTCTTGAGGGATTGTATACTGTATCCCGTCTTGCCTGGAAAAATATTGGGATCCCTGAGCAGAACTCTACCTGTACATGGTGCCACTACAACCCTGACTGGAATAAGCTCAAATAACATTATGACCAATGTGGGTAGCAAATACGTTTTGAGCTCATTCTGCAGAAAACAACTGGGGGAAAGCAACTCCTACTCGTACTTAGTGCATCAAACAGACTACATTCTGTGAATGTCTTGCCTGGATGTGCAGTTTGAATCCTGCCAGGAAAAGGTTAACTTTGATAACGTGAACGCCTTAAGGATTGAAAGGCAATTCAGTTCACGACAGTTTTCAATTTGAGCCTCAAACACGTCTGACAATATAATCAGACATCAGGGATCTCTCTGAGGTGTATTTGTTAAAATGTTGCGCACATTATGTTGGTCTGTGTACATCTTGACAAATAACTCCTGAGTGCAACAAGCACAGGGGACGTATTAATACACAAGCATTACTCTACTCAGTAGACACATAGGTGACTTGGATGTATTGTACTGTACTGTCTACTGTACAGGCTCATAATAATACACTAACGTGAGAGAACTGGTGCAGCACCTATTCAAAATGTACCTGTCAGTAGGACCTGGTTTCTTGGCCTGTGCTTATCCAGATTGTAACCTCCCCGAGAACACCATTCAATAACTTCACACTCGACATGAGGAGATTCCTAAAGAAAATTAAAGGAACAACAGACGGACAGAAACAAAGGCAATAAAAATAATTTACTCGCAGTAGAATACACAATAACCTGGCATGTTCCCACAATGATTCACTGCTCCTCAGCCATATGATGAGTTCTGAGGCCCTTGTGTGATAACGTTTGCTTCTGAAGGGATTAGTCATGCTTGGATGACTTGATGTTGCCGTATGTTTGTTGGGTTCAAGGCGGCATTGTGTTTCCACAGATTGTCATGCAGTGAAAGTGGCACATCAGACACACTGAAAGGGCTTCTAAATGCCACTTTGAGGTCTGAACTGTAATTGGTTATTCAGCTGTTTTGTCCAGACTTTAAAACTCGGCCCTTTATAACTGCCTCTAACCTTACTTTTCTGTCTATCCCTGGCCCAGGCTGCACCGTCTCAGCTAACATTTATTGCCAGTTATGGACCCTATGAATAATTGATCCCGATTCTATTTAAGATCCTGACGAGGACAAATGGTACAGGGCTACACCGGCCAATATTTCTCCCTTCACTGCCCTAATAGGAGTCCTCTTTACCCGCACTACTGCAGTCATTTTTTCTCCCTTTCATATTCTCTCGTCTTCCCTTACATTTCCTTTTCTTTTAGTGCACTGTACCAAGTCCCTGACACTATTTTAAAAACTGGAATCATTCCAGACGGTATGAAGGGTATTATAGAGGCGTAGCTGCAGCACCATGACGGATGATGCCAGCGTTGGCCAATAGTGGAGGGCCGACTAAGGATTTATCTCAGTGGTTTTGTGGTGGACTGGGCCATTTGGTGTCACAACCAGGGAGATCATTTGGAAACAACGACACAGGACCATAGAACATCTATTAGTGATATGAGGCGAACACCAGGATCAATGGTTATTACATTGGGCCTTTGTGTGTTTGGAGGTAGTCCAATATATACATTTTGTGTGTGTGTGTGTGTGTGTGTGTGTGTGTGTGTGTGTGTGTGTGTGTGTGTGAGTGTGTGTGTGTGTGTGTGTGTGTGTGTGTGTGTGTGTGTGTGTGTGTGTGTGTGTGTGTGTGTGTGTGTGTGTGTGTGTGTGCGCGAGTGTGTGTTGTGTGGCTGGAGGTATGAGGTGCATTAGATCATCCACTCGTGTGTCACTGTGCCCCGGCCAGAGAACGGTTCGAATCCAGCCTCAGAAGTGATGGCAGATCATTAGAGTGTGTAGATGCTGCAGGGAAGACAGGATATGGATCCAACGGACTGTAATGGTCTCTACCTCATACACACACACACACACACACACACACACACACACACACACACACACACACACGCACACACTCACACACAGGTAGGCATGTGATTCACTCCAGCAGCGCCGTAATGAGCAGTTCACTCCGTGTTGCAGCATTTATCTTGCTCTTTCTACTGTGAAATCACAGGACAAGTTCAGTAAAAACAGAAGTGTGTGAAACTCACTGTGGCGTATCCCTGTAGAAGTTCACTCTGTCTGTTTGGGTACATTATGTGGCACTTCAGACTGCACTAGCCTTTGCTCGGCAGTCGGATGTGAGATCTAACAGCGCTGTGAAAAGAAGATGGCACACTGACAGAGTTCAGGAACTTGGGGGTTTCTGTAGAGCAAACCTGCCTGGTATCACTCACTGACAGCTGGAATCCTGCACTCACAACGCTGTAAACAGAGATGGCTGCAATGCTGACTTACTCACAGACACATGCCCCCCCTTCCTCTAGCTTTCGCTTCCATTTCCTCTGTATCTTCATCACCTGTGGATGATTTTTATAACTCCCACTCCTGCTCTGGCTCTAGAGCGGCAATAAATATCTCAATTGAAGATTTCTCTTCACGGAGATGCAAAATGAGAGATCTGTAATACAAGCCTAAAGTGGGCAGACAGATGAGAGGTTGAGAAAGTGAATAAAGGACGAGGTGTTTCAAAAGACTTGATGTATGGAGATCTATCCTTATCAACCCTCTCTCCTCTGCTCACAACCACAACACAAAACACAAACTGCTTTATTATCAATAAATATGCACATTGCTTGTTTTTTCAGTGTAGAACGAATTCATTTGTTTACTTTTCTGATTTTAGTATCTGAATCTACTCAAACTCTTATCTGGATTATAGTGGGTGAACATCCTTTTAGGATTCTACACATTCTACACATACAGGCTGAGCAGTGCTCCTCTCACGATATTCTCCAGGTGGCGGGCCTGCTTCACAAAGATATTTGAGACTGGTCTGTAGTGTGAGTCCATCTTTAATTTCTGCTCTTAGATAAGTCTAATGCAAATAAACACAAATTAAACACAATCTTATATTGAGGCTAAAAAGCAAACTGAGAACTTAAAGCCATGCTAACATATAAACAGCTGATGAACCTGCATATCAGTGTTGCCATATGATAAGGAAAGAGCAGAACATGGGGGTTGAGGGTTTGTTAACAGTGTAATGGAGCGAGTAATAAGAAAGGACACAGTCAGAAACACTCAGCAGCATCCTTGTTTTGGTTTGTTACTCCCCGAGGCTGACTCTGAGACTTGCCACGTCAGGAAGACGTTGATATTTTCTGCAACTCAAAGCTTTTGTGCGGAGCAGATCGGTTTGATGTGGTGGTTTATCAGCCATGATTTGTTAAGTTTTGAAACATCTTAATTTTGTGCAGAAGTCATGACAAATTGGTTGCATGCAAGATAGTCAATAACAAGAGAAGCCGCTTTCTGCAACGAATTAACATAGATGTTGTCTTGACTGTCAGCCACTGTCAAAGTCGACTGCAAAACCACCCCAGGGCTGTGAGCTAACTCTTCTTGCCGACAGCACTGGTGCTACAGAGGCTGAAGTTTTAATACGATTTAAAATTGTAATGGTACAGCATCCTCATACATTTCTGATCGTTTATCAGAATATTTTCTTAACCATTACCTAAGGTCTTCTACCGCAGGCTTGCTAAATATCCCCAAAATCAACTAGAAAATGTTTGAGGAAGCAGCTTTCTAAAAGGTTTGGAACCAAACATCAGACAAGCTACTTCTGTGGATAGTTTTGAGAATCAACTTAAGACCTATTTCTGTGATGTTGCTTTAAATTTATTTGATCATTCTTGAACACCATTGTCTTTTCTATTTTCTACTTATTTTATACCTTTTGCTAGTTTTATGCTTTTATCCTAAGTATTTGTGTTATTGATAACGTGTTCTTATTGATCCATCTTATTTCATGTCTTTGATTTTATTGTAAAAGACTTTAAGCTGCATTGTATGTATGAAAGTTTCTTACATTTATGAATTTAATGTATTATTATAATTATTATTATTATGATAGCATCTCTAAAAACAACCTCAAGTATTGCAGTGCATCACTTTAACAGGCATGGGACTAGAAAACCGTAGACAGACATTTTGTTTATTTGCCAAAATAACAGGGAAATAACACCTCCACACATTAAGTTTCTATAGCCTAATATCATAAATAACAATTTTTGTTTTTAAGATTGACACTGATGTTTCCTGGAGCCTCCATGCACCAGCAAAGGAAAAAGAGCTCTTGTCTGACATTAAGAGTCAAAAATCTTTTTTCCATTCAGCATTATAACTATAAATTACCCCTTTTGTTTCACCAAGTTTTATTCCGCATGGGCTCCTTTTGGTTTTGGTTGAGCACTTGAAAATATCACCTCAGAATCCTTTGTCATGTAGCGAGTTCGATTAGCCGAGGGAACGATTTATTGGAGTTATGGGATTGTTCAAAAGGAAAAGTGGGAATTGGTGTCTGATGTATGGGCTCCATGCAGCAAGGGACATGCGTTGTAATCGGCCGATAGACAAACCAGAAGCTCTATCTTACACACACAAACAAACCCACATAATTGTATTGCACGGGCGCTACTGCGGTTAATTCATGGCACAGACCTTTTTTCATCCATGCACAACATACAGTTTGCTCTGTACAGCCCTGCAGCTATATGTTGCACACTTCCACACCTCATGATTTATACCCCAGTGTAACATTAAGAGCCAATTAACGTAGTATTGTGCTCTATGGTGAGTGGCAGAAAGAAAGGATATGTAAGTCAGGGTCGGTGGGTTAGCCTTTACTATGACTTACTATCATGAAGACCTTGGTTTGCATATTAATACAGTCCTGGAATCAACAGTTGCCTCTTTATTAACCTTAAGTATAATTGTTTCCTAACCCAAGCCAGAGTTATTAGTTGCCTGATCCTAATCCTAACCCATAACCACAGTCTCCTCCTCACCTGGACCATTATCAATGCATGCTTATGGACAAAAAAGGCTCTCTGCTCTGAACAGCTAGCACATTTTCTCCGTCTTATTCATGGGGGATGGTAATTACAGTCTGCACACTGTTATTTGGGCCATTTACATAAAGTGCAAAAACTGTCATTCACAGACAAAATCTATAGTCAAGGAGTCCTGAATATGAGAATGTCCGTGTATTTGTGTGCAGAATCTCTTTAAATCTCCATGGCTCTTTAATTCTTACCTTGTAAACTATAAGTGCTACACAACATACATTATCAGAATATGCCTGATCTGTGGAAGTGCATGTTGAAAGTCAAGTCACTGTCCGCATCATTTTATATAGTCTAAACCAGGGGTGTCCAAACTACGGCCCGCGGGCCAACTGCGGCCCGCCATCCATTTTTAATTGGCCCGCATCAGTGTCTAAAAATATAATGTATAAAAAAAAAAAATTTTTTTTTTTTTTTTTTTTTTTTAAACTCAAAATTTAGTAGCGCTCAAATGGCACTTACTTAAATAATTTGTTTTGCTTTATGGAGCCAGGCTTCGTCGACAGGAGAGAGGCCGGTGCATGCTTCTGCGTTTTCAGAGACATGCAAGAAGGGGCACGCAAGAGCCCCTTGCGTGCCCCTTCTTTCGTGCTTGCGGGCGTTCATCAATTTTTGTAACTTTACGACAAAGCTACGCAAGCCTCACGCAGCCCGCAAGGCTGTGATTGGTCCGCTTACTACATCCTTTCCAGAGTCATATTTCTGGTTTCATGCCCCATAATACCGGCAGAAACCAAGGAAGATTTAGAAGAACGGATATGGACCAAATAGAAGAGCACTTGGCAGAAGAGATCTGAAAGTATGACCACTTGTATAACCCGTCACTGACTAAATACAAGGACACGCAGATGATTTGCAATTCCTGGAAGGAGATTACATGTCATTTTTTTATCTCGGCTGATGTCGATTTGCAGGTCGACGAGTGTACGAAGCTGTGTAGAAAGATCAGGGACAAATTTGTTCTCCAGAAAAAGTAATAAATAGTCGACAAAGAAGGTGTCTCAGGTTGTCTTCGACAAAAAACGTTACTCCACCTAGTGGTCTGGCGGTGAATTGCTTTGCTGACTTGCTAGCTGTCCCTAAGAACGCCACCATGCCACGCCGCCACGCCCCCCCGCCCTGAGCGACGCGACTGTCAACAGTCCACTCCAGGGCAGGGGGGCGTGGCGGCGTGAGTGGCCCAGTCCTTAGTATTTTTTTCTGTATGTGGCCCTTGGGACAAAAAGTTTGGACACCCCTGGTCTAAACTGTTATGAATGGAAAATGGGTGGACAGTGTTCATCTTAAATCTGATTCTACTGATTGACATTATATGCCACTTAAAAGCAGAATGTGAGCACGTGCAGGCTGACTCTGACCCATACGTACGAATGTTTTGGAGAAGGGAAAGTTGCGATGCAGGCATTAGGTAGTAAACTTGAGATTATTGATCCACTTCATCATTAGCATTAAAACCAAGAGCGCAACACAACTGTTCCATAAGAACCTTCAAATGTTAAAGATATCAAACAACTTAAAGCATAACAACTTAAGCTCATGTCCTTAAAACAACCGCACTGACTGATTCATCATTTTGAATAATATCTTCTATAACACAGAGCCTGTACCACCAAGTATGACTTTAGTTTTTCATACTCTGTGTGTGTGCAATTGTTGCAGTGAATATGACTTTGCTGTCACATGCACTGAGCGCACTGGAGACCACTTAAAAAATACATTGTGTCCGCCTTTAAACTTCTAGTTCTAACTGATGTCCCAGGGTGGAGGTTAGAATACCACTGGTGTTAGTAAATGATGCTCTGCTGGAGGAGTATACGTAGAGGAAACAAATGTTCAATGACCACATAGATTTTATCGCCAATGATGATGAATGACTCATTAGCTGGTATGTATTCTACAGATCTGTGGTCTTGGGTCTTTCTGCTGAACCGAGAACAGTATTACACAGACCAGTGCAACACAAGTACTCTGCTCTGGGTTAATTAGCCAACAGGAATGTGTTTGATACGAATACAACTTTACAAAATTTACTTTTCTAAAAGCCTCTTTTATAATATATTACTTTTCAATTTGATAGATTGGAGATATTCATCATCCTGCAGTTTTACAGAGGACAAAATGCCTAACGGTGATACAACAAATCCCCTCAGGTTTCAAGCAATCCTCTTTTTGGCTCCATTTTTAAATCTGACCACTTTTTTTCATATGGTAAATGGTAAATGGATTTGTATTTATATAGCGCTTTTCTAGTCTGATGAAGACCACTCAAAGCGCTTTACAGTACAGTTTCACATTCACCCATTCATACAGTGCATCTATTTGCAGCACTTAGTTATTCTATGGGGGGCCATTCAGGGTTCAGCATCTTGCCCAAGGACACTTCGGCATGCAGATGGTTCAGACTGGGGATCGAACCGCCGACCTTCAGGTTGGAGGATGACCACTCTACCCCTCAGCCACAGCCGCCCAATCTTTCAAAATATCAGGCACTGTCCTCTGTGTCGTAGTCACTCTCACTCCCTGTATTACTGCAGAAGCAACACGTCACCACTCAGGACATTTTATTTTATTCATCTGAATTCATCAGGTTCTTTGCTTTGAGTATTTGTGGTTTATTGTGGGCGGAATATGAGACAGATCCACAACGCACGTTTCCAGAGTGTGATGTATAAAGAGAACATTGCGTTCAGATGTGTGTGCTGATCTTTCTTTTGCTCACGCCATTTTCTCTTTGCTGCGCACACAAACTTTAAGTATGAATCATATGCACTGTTTTATAAATAAGGCCCCATGCAGTAGTTGAATCAGACAGGTGAGGGTGGTAATGGCCGAGTGTGAGAGAGTTCTTACAAAAGGCCGATAACAGTGGGATTAAAGGAAAGATGCTGTGCACAGTGAAGCTATATTCTAAGAGGTATATTATGGAACAGAATAATACTATAAAGTGAAAACGTGTCTGTAACACATATAGTCATATTGGGTAAAAACTATACTGACACTCATGTAGGTGTTGTTGGAATGTTACCAAGGAGGACACACTTAAACACGTTGTGTACTTCATGTTTACATTTTTCTTTCACAACATTCTTCACATTTTTAATAGTGTGTTCTACTGTGAACACTAGAAATATACATATTTATATTTCACGTCAGTTCCCAAAAACGGCTCCACATGCCTACACGTGTCAAAGTGATTATCGCCTTTGCTGTGGCACACTGTTACGAAACACGTTGAAGTGACTCCTCAGCGCTCGCTGCTAATCACTAGAGCTCTCTGAAATCTCCTCCGAGAGACAAGGAGGTGTGTGTGAAGTAAGAAAACTGAAAGCCTGTGAGCGAGATAACAGCAGAATTCTGGTGGCGTGATCACACCTCTAGTTCTTTTGTGTTGGTCCCCATCATGGTAGATATTGCTTCTTTTTTTAGTAACGTGGAAACCAAAACTTTCAAAGCAACTAATTTTAGGTGTCAATATTAATTTTAACACCAACCACGTTTGTCTTCCTCTGCCACTGCCTAACCCTCCAGCAGCTCTTCTCACCACGGCTACTTGAGCTTGTACATAGAAACACATCTGAGGCTATAAGTAGCGAGAGAGAATCCATCTTTAAACTGCATCCACTAATGGAGGAACTCACCAAACATACTCCTACAACATCGAAAAACCATTCTTCATTAACAAAAATGGCAGCTCCTAAAGGCCGCACCAAGTACAGACAACGTGACTTTCAAAGTCCTTGGATTGCTGTGCAGTTCACACTACATGACTTGTATTTGTGTGATAGGGAGTTTTTGTAAGTCGTTTGTAGTTCATACATGACTGACTGGCAATAGGGGGTTACACACTTCACCATCTTCCACCAGGAGAAATTGGCAATAGTATGTCTGGTCTCCAAACTACGATTTAACCTGACAACACATGTGAGAAGAGACACCTCATTCACAAACAGTCCGTATACGCACAAATGTAAAAACGTTTGACGCACAAATCTGTGATTCATGAATATGTTCTTACCTAAATTTGTTCCTTCTCTGCGAACAAATTTTGATCTTCCTCAGACCATGCGTATGCACAAATGATGAAGGCCCGGCTGTCCTAGAAAATGGGAAAACTCACCCTTCTGACTAAATGCGTAGTATATTAAAACTCCCTTTATTTCAATTTAAAAAAGGCTTTGATAGACAACAATAATTTAATTGACTAATGTATTGACCAAATGTATTAAATCCCCGTGAAACCTTTCAGTCTGATCATCTCTATAAAAACCTTCTGAATTCATATTCATGTTCCTAGATAAACAGGGCGTCTGTCCTAAAGCAACGGAGCTAGAGTTATTCATCAGAATCCAAGTCCGCGGTGCGATGCATCTAAGAATGGAGAAATGTCAACAGCTCTAGAGCTCAGCATTGTGCAGGAGACAAGTAGTGAGGGAGGGTAGTGACTAAATCTACTCACCCCACCTGATATTTAGACGTTTTATTCAATCAGTATATTTGTTTGACAGGAAAGCCGACCACAAACAGGTATATAATATTCATTGAAAACAAAGAAGAGGACCAAAGAAAAGGGGCACTGTCTCTCGAAGAAGACAAAGGGGCAGGGCTCAAGTCCCCTTTAATGTCAATGTGTGCATGTGCCATCACTTAATGATGACTGTCCAATAATTGCTGCCAGCCACTTATCCTGACCGATCTGTTCCTTGTCCTCCTGTTTGTTTTATTTTTTTCTTGTCTCGGTTGTTTTTTTGGCATCAACTTTGATGTCAAACCATTTATATACTTGAGCCATCGTCCGAGCCTCAGGGGCCACGACATTCACTGCCTCAGTTATTACAGCCCAGGCTTCATTTTTTTTTAAATATCGTCACTCCGGAAGGTAAATTCTCTCTTTTGTGGCTAACACCTCCGATACAATCATTTCAGTTTCGGCTGTTGTGAAATTCTTCAGTTTTTTTTAACCTTTTTTCTCTTATCACTTCAACTTCTGTGTTCAGCACACCACTCTCTTCATGACGAACGGATGTCCCGATATCGAGAGATAGAGATTCAGTCATCCTGCGACAAAACTACACTGAAGTACTTCACTTAAAAGCAAAATGCAAAATAGGGTTGTCATGTGATCTACCGTATGTTTAAAACAATGTTATCTCCCTTAATATCACTTTTGATATCAATAATAACTAGGGCTACGTTGTAGCACTTGCGGGCCCGAGCACCTGCACGTTGAAGTCTGTTGCGGTCGGGGGAGAGAGCGATCGATGACCAAGCGCACATCTCCGCTTTGGATGCGTTTTCCTCTCTGTGGCAAGGATAAACACTTCACTTCCTGTAGCCACCAGGGGGCGCTGTGATTTAAAGTCATGATTTCTGTGTAGATGTCATCAGGCCGGGACTCTAGTCTTCCATGTCTAGTTTGGACTCGGTTGGACAATAAACGCTTCACTTCCTGTAGCCACCAGGGGGCGCTGTGATTTAAAGTCATGATTTCTGTGTAGATGTCATCAGGCTGGGACTCTAGTCTTACATGTCTAGTTTGGACTCAATTGGACAATAAACGCTTCACTTCCTGTAGCCACCAGGGGGCGCTGTGATTTAAAGTCATGATTTCTGTGTAGATGTCATCAGGCTGGGACTCTAGTCTTTAGTCTCTAGTCTCTAGTCTCTAGTCACACGGCCTTAAAACCATATGAATATCTTCGGGGGGGGGCTGTTGATACACACATGTAGTTTGAGTGAGATGGAACCATGAACACAGAAGTTACAGCAATGTCGTGTTTCGCGGCGAGTTGATGAACTTTGACGCCACGCCACGGTTACACAGTGTGAAGAAGGACAAATCCCTAAATCATTTTTTATCTCCATCTTGTGCTGACACTCATCTGAATTTGAAGTTGATCTGATGAAAGCCCTGGGACAAGTATGTCAAAGTAAAAATGGTGAATATGGTCAAAATGGCCACTAAATAGAAAATGGCGGGCTTCCTGTTGCGTTTTTCATAATGCTCTAAGAGGCTTTTTTTTATCATTAGTCACGATACACCTCTCGCCCGATTTTGGTGAAAATCGGTTATGTGGAAACCTAGCGGCTGGGTTCCAGGGGGCGCTGTTGAGCCATTTTGCCACGCCCATTTCCAAATACTTCAGAATACTGTCATTTTCACCACGTTCTAATATACTGCAAAGTTTAGCAATTTTTTGAGCATGGGAAAGCCCTCAAAAAGCAAATTCCAAATAGTCACAATAATAAGAATAATCCTTACAATTTCAATAGGGCCTCTCACCTTTCGGTGCTCGGGCCCTAATAAGGGCTGATTCAAAGTAATAAAACTGAAGAAAACACAACTGATCCTCAATCTGTGGGTTTTTACAAAATGGTCTATTAACTGTTGTTTGCGACATCCCTTCCATTTATTGATATTGATAATGATTTAAATTAATATGTGCCGCTTCAAAGAAAAGTATTACATGAACAATAGGGCTTAATATAACTTGGCCTTTTCTTTTTTTATCATGGTATCAATGTGGTACTGCATATAGTTTTCAAATACAAATACCATATCGTAGTCTAAAAAGTTTTTTTTTTCAAAACTTTTCGTAACTTGAAAATCGGGCAAAAAAGTACGCTTTAGATGCTGCTGTAGCGTCAGTTATGTCAGAAGTCTTTGAAAGCCTCCGCCCTTTTCCAAACAGTTTCAAACAAAGCGTTCTCAGATGGTTCTGTGCAACAAACCAGCAGATATCATCCATGGTTTCAATCCTGAGGTCCCCCTGTCTGTGCACACCTTCATCCCTTTTCCCTATTTATCTGCCTCAGACCAGCAGTTATCCGTCAAATCACTGTTTTTGTCTTCTCTACCAGCCTTCTCCGTTTCTTCTGCCTGTTTGAAACTACACCTCTCTGTATTCTTTAGCCTGCATCCTATTTTTTCACAGTGTGGCAAATCTTGACAGCTAATTCTGTCAGCAGTTGCTGTTTGCTCTGTGCAGAGAACAATCACCTGGATTACTTACAATACAAAAGAAAAACTGATGATCATGAATGGTGTCAGAATTTACAAGAGTATACTTTTTATATGCTTTACATTTATAGTGGTTTATTCTGGATGTACATTAGAAATCTTAACACCACTAGAATCAGTGAGTGAGATAGATAGATGCCCATATACCTGTCTGCTCCTGCATGTCTGGTTTTCTCCTGTTTTTCTCTGCCGTGCATTTATAACATACATTGTACTACAAGATTCACACGTGCCTTGTTTGGTCAGTGCTTGAGAAATTTAGAAAATAACAGGTGTAGCTGTCGCTATGGCTACGGCAATGTGTTATTGTGACAACACCGGAAGTACAAGTACAATTGTCATTTGATTTGTTATTTTTATGTTTATTTTATTACGTTAAATAAGTTAATGATGGAAAGTAAATTGAGTCTAGTTCATGGTTCTGCTGTCAATCTAAATGATTAATGGTCAAAGTCAAACGCCACCGGAAATAGTCAGTGAAGTCTGAGGCTGGAAGTGACGCACGTTGTTTACCCAAGTACGTCGAGAGAGAAAGAGACAGAAAGAGTTGAGATAGGACTATCTACTACTGGATAAGCAGGCGAAACGGTACTTATTCATAATATTGTATGTAAGTATTGTGTATTGAATTAGAAACGTCCGTGAAAATAATGTATGTGAAATGTGTTTTATGTTGTTGCAGTTTTCACGGTGTTCCATATCTTCAAAGAATAAAGTGATTGTGGACATCAGTACGAGGCGTATAGCGTTTTTAACCAGGGTAGATACAGTGAAAACGTGTCCTAATCCATCACGAGGCTTCCGAGTGCGGCGTTGCTTCACGTCCCGGCGGGGAGGAGCGGCGGTGTCTGCATCCTCCGGCGGGCTACGTGCTACCGACCGGGAGCTACATCGGGCGGCGGTGCCTTCATCCCGCGGCAAGCTGCCGGCCAGGAGCTGCATCGGGCGGCGGTGCTTTCGTCCCGCAACGGGCTGCCGGCCAGGGTCTGCATCGGGCGGCGGTGCTTTCGTCCCGCGGCGGGCCACCGGCTGGGAGCTACTGCGAGCGGTGGTGCGTTCATCCTGCTGCGGTGGAGGGCGACATCGTTGCTTTACGTCCTGCAGCAAGCTACAGGTCTCTGGACACTAAGTGGAGCAGCTTCAGTCTACAACTTGGTCCACAGGTCAGACAATGCAATTATAATGCCTCAGGAAGTTGATGGATAGAAGGTTACGGTTTTTAATCGTAACAACCACGATATTAAAAGGATTCTGAACATAAAAAAAAAAAAAAAAAAAAAAAGGATATATGTATATATTGAATGCTCTGATAACTGCAATTGTTTGTTGTTTGCTAAATTGCATAAAAAAGTTAATCTCAAGTGCTAACTAGGTATTAAGGGTGTCATGTATTACTGTAGGTGTTATTTGGTTAATCTCTGCTAATTACAGCCATCATAACTTACCTTACTTTCTCCATATGGTAGTTCTAAAAGGTTAAAAATGTCTAAAAATGGTGATAATCAGTCTGATGTCATGTCACAAGGGCAAGATGCAGGGGAGCTAGATGCAGAGGAGCTAGATGAGGGACAAATTAGAAAATCCTCTCGTGAAAGACGATTAACACCTAAAATGCAAGAACTGAAAGAACAAGAGTTAATTTCAAGGCAGAAGAAATTTAAAGCAACATATGAGAAATGGAAAAGTACTGTAAGAGTCATTCGTACAAGGTTGAAGCAAGATTGCTCTGAAAGTGACATGTATAACATGATGGATGAAGCTGAGAAGCAGGACTCAGAGTTAAAGGAGCTGTATGATGGCATCCTACTCCAAGCCGCACCAAGTCAAGAAATTCGGAGAAAAGTTGATGCATGCTCAGCTGTGACAGCAGACTTACTGCAATTGATGAGAGTGCGCCTCACCGAAGAAGGAGGTGAGTTTGATGCTGAGGCAGAGAGACCAAGGTTACGCATGCTTCTTGATAATGAATATGCTAGGTCCATATATGGATCCACAGCCTCCAGAGTTACTGCACGCAGCTGCCACCATTCAGAGCAACTCTCAGAATCACCTAGCATTTCGGCTAAGAGGGCAGAAACAGCAGCTCAGCTGGCTGCAAAGAGAGCTGAAATTGACATGGAAGCTGTTATCGAAGTTCAACGTCAGCAGTTGAGAAAACTTGAGAATCAGAGAGACATTGATGTTATTCAAGCAAGGCTAAATGTTTACACTGAAGAAGAAAGAAAAGGAATGGATGGATCACACAGTCCTGTATGCGGCAAAGTTGATGATACAAACTCATTCACTCACCCCATCTCAAGTCAAGAACATCAAGCTGTAAAAAATGAGACATCATTAGTCCAGGCATTACAGGAATCATTAGCTCTCACTCGCCTTCCAACCCCAGAACCTACCGTATTCTCAGGTGATCCTCTGAAGTTCACAGAATGGAGCACAAGCTTTGAGGCTCTTATAGAGAGACGATGCACCAACCCTGTAGATAGGATGTTCTACCTGCAAAGGTACATAGCAGGGGAGGCTAAATCCTTTCTAGAAGGCAGCTTCTACAGGAAAGATGAGGAAGCCTATCAACAAGCATGGGATAGGTTGAACACAAGATATGGTAATTCCTTTGTAGTGCAACGAGCCTTTAGAGAAAAACTTAATACTTGGCCAAGGATTGGTGGAAAAGAGTTCCTCAAACTGAGAGAATTCAGTGACTTCCTGCAAACATGTAGTAGCGCCATGTCTCTTATAAAGGGTCTACAAGTTCTGAATGACTGCGAGGAGAACCAGAAAATGCTGGCCAAGCTTCCTGAATGGGTGACGTCCAGGTGGAACCGCTACGTCACGGAGCAGCTGGATCGAGGCCAGGAGTATCCAAGTTTTCATGAGTTTGCTTCATACATCGCCAAAGAGGCACGTATTGCATGTAATCCAGTGTCATCCTTACATGCTTTAAGGCACTCTGCAGAGACACCAGTAAGAGAGGTGAAGCGCTCAAAAGCAAACACGTTTGCCACAAATATGAAAGCTCCAGTTCTATCAAGCTTCACATCCAAACCAGACCTTGGTGAAATCCAGGTGAGAGATACGGAGAAGTCAAAGAAATGGAGCACACCACTACAAAACTCAAACACGACCAGGTGTATTTGTTGTGGAGAAAACCACTCCATACATAGATGCACAAAGCTAACCGAAATGTCTAAAGAAGAAAAGAAAAAATGCATACACGAAAACAAACTGTGTTTTGCATGTCTAAGAAAAGGTCACAACTCTAAAGACTGTAGAAACAGAGCCATTTGTGGCATATGTAGAAAGAATCACCCAACTCCACTGCATGAAGATCGTTTCTCAGCAGACTCAAGGCAAAGTGCAGTTGAGGAAAGTACATCCTCATTATCATGCTGCGTGAATGGAGAAGGTGGGAGCACATCTATGATTGTGCCAGTGTGGATTTCAGCCCCTAACGCTCCTCATAATGAAACCTTGGCATATGCCCTACTGGACACTCAAAGCAGTCACACATTTGTGGATCAAGAGGTGTGTGAAAAGCTTCAGGCAGCGATGGAACCTGTGAAGCTGAAGCTCTCCACCATGATGGGGAAAGATTCAGTTGTGAAGAGTCAAAGAGTATGTGATCTCAAAGTCAGAGGTCTCTCCTCAAACATTTCCATCAACTTACCTCCAGCCTACACGAGAAACTTCATTCCTCTTGAACGCACTCATATTCCCACTTGCCAAACAGCCCAAAAATGGAAACACCTTGTCAACATGGCCGAGGAGATACCCCCATTAATGGACTGTGGTGTGGGATTATTGATTGGCTATGACTGCTCCAGAGCGCTAATGCCAAGAAGGGTCATCACTGGGGGTGACTATGAGCCTTACGCCATTAAAACTGACCTCGGTTGGAGCATTGTGGGAAGCGTGCCACAGAGTGTGAATGCTAAAGATGTGACTGGACTTTGTCATCGGGTATCTGTAAGAGAGCTACCACCTGTAACGCCATCTTCTATCATTAAGGCTCTTGAGTCCGACTTTGCAGACACCAAACCAGGTGACAAAGCATATCTCAAGAAGATATTCGCTTCCTGCAGATCTTAAAGGAATCCAGCAAAACGAGCTTGGCCACCTGGAGATGCCTCTTCCCTTTAAAGTACGTCCTCACCTACCAGATAACAAGAAGCTGGCTTTGGCTCGGTTGAAGCACCTCAAAAGGAAGCTGGACAGAGACTCCAAGTTCAAAAATGACTATGTGAGGTTTATGGAAGGTGTTTTCAAGGATGGTGATGCAGAGAAAGTAGACATCCAACCAGAGCCTGGGAAAGTCTGGTACATCCCACATCAAGGAGTTTACCACCCCAGGAAACCAGACAAGATTCGGGTGGTTTTCGACTGCTCTGCAAAGTACGAAGGCACCTCATTAAATGATCATCTGCTAACAGGACCCGACCTTACAAATGGTCTCACAGCTGTACTGTGTCGCTTCCATAAACATCCCATTGCAGTCATGTGCGATGTGGAAAAAATGTTCCACAGGTGTCATGTCAGCGAAGAAGACAGAGACTATTTGCGATTTCTTTGGTGGGAAAATGGGGACACAAACTCAGAACCCTCAGAGCACCGCATGAAGGTGCACCTGTTTGGAGCATCATCTTCCCCTGGCTGTGCCAATTATGGCATGAAACACCTCGCCAGTCAAAATGAGAAAGAATGCCCCTCTGCAGCTAGCTTCATCAGGAAGCATTTCTACGTTGATGATGGCCTCATAAGCGTGAAATCAGTTGGCGATGCAATTGAGTTAGTAAAGGAAGCTCAAGCTCTGTGTGCCAAGGGAGGGTTGCACCTTCACAAATTCCTTTCCAATAACCGAGAGGTACTCGACTCCATCAACAATGCAGAACGCGCTGTAGAGGTGAAAAATGTTGATCTCAACCATGAGGAATTACCAGTGCAAAGAGTGCTTGGTGTAAGATGGAACATTGAAAGCGACAGCTTCTCCTTTAAGGTGACACTTGATGAGAAGCCAGCAACACGACGAGGGATTCTTTCAATCGTGGCCTCTCTATATGACCCTCTAGGGTTTTTAGCGCCATTCATACTTGAGGGTAAAAGGGTGCTGCAGGAGATGTGTCAGAGAGGTATGGGGTGGGATGAATCACTGCCCAGGGAGTTGGAAGTAAGGTGGGAGACTTGGATGAAGGATTTGGAAAACCTTGAGAGGATCGAGATACCAAGATGCTTCACACCTGACGGCTTTGGTGAGGTCCAGAGAGCTGAACTGCATCATTTTTCTGATGCAAGCAGTCAAGGGTATGGCCAGTGCTCTTACATCAGGTTGTTGAGCAAAGAAAAAGTGCATTGCTCCCTGGTCATGGGCAAAGCGAGAGTCGCGCCAACCAAAATAGTCACCATACCGAGGTTAGAGCTAACTGCTGCAGTAACCTCAGCAGCAGTGAGCAACATGTTGAGGGAGGAGCTAGAGCTCAAGATCGATGAAGAATATTATTGGACTGATTCTCAAGTGGTTCTCAGCTACATCAACAGTGAAGCGCGAAGGTTTCATGTCTTTGTCGCGAACCACGTTGAGAGAATACGAGAAACCACTGAAGCAAGACAATGGAACTATGTCGACACAGGAGAGAATCCCGCTGACCACGCCTCCAGAGGCCTCAAGGTGGCCGACCTCATCAATTCGAATTGGCTCTCTGGTCCTAAGTTCTTATGGGAAAGAGAGATAACCACAAACCAGGTTACATCAGATCTACTGGTGGGAGATCCAGAGGTAAGGATTATACAGGTGCTAAAAACTGAGGTTGTGAGGCAATTTGACATCCAGGGACACCTGTCACGGTTCTCAAGTTGGACCATAGCAGTCAATGTCACTGCTCGTATCCAACGGTTGGCTAAGAGAATCAAGACCACAGAACCTTTAAACGTCGAAGAGAGAAGGCAAGCTGCACTGACTCTTATCAAGCTCACACAACGCAATGCCTTCCAAGAGGAGTTGAACATGCTCAGCCAGAAGTCAGGAAAGCTGCCTTGCACTCACCAACTCTATCCGCTTGACCCATTCCTCCGAGATGGAGTGATGAGAGTGGGAGGAAGACTGAGGAAGGCATCTGCGCCTCTGGAGTTGAAACACCCAGTAATCCTTCCTAAAGATGGCGCTGTCACAAGGCTCATCATTGCTCATTATCATGATAAAATACAGCATCAAGGCAGAGGACAAACTCTCAATGGATTAAGAGCCAATGGTTACTGGATAGTTGGCGGAAGTAAAGCGGTAGCCCAACACATCAGGCAGTGTGTACGGTGCAGGAGGGCGCGTGCACCGCCAGAGGAACAACGGATGGCGGACTTACCGAGTGACCGTGTTGAGCCTACACCACCATTCACTTACTGCGGCATGGACTGCTTCGGTCCCTTCCACACCAAGCAGGGTCGTAAAGAACAAAAACGGTATGGTCTCCTCTTCACATGTCTTTGTTCCAGGGCAGTGCACATCGAGATGTTGGAGGATATGACGACTGACGCGTTCATCAATGCCTTACGATGCTTTGTCGCTATTCGTGGTAGCGTCAGACACATAAGATCGGACCAGGGCACTAACTTCGTAGGAGCGAAGAATGAAATGGCAAAGGCTCTGAAAGAGCTCGATAAGGAAAGAGTTGCGGCATACCTATTAGATAATCAATGCGACTTCCAGATGAATACACCACATTCAAGTCACACTGGCGGCGTCTGGGAGCGCCAAATCAGAACAGTAAGGAGTGTACTGAGCACAGTCCTTGTCAACAGCGCTGGAAGGTTGGACGATGCTTCCTTAAGAACATTCTTTTACGAGGCTATGGCCATTGTAAATAATCGTCCACTCACTGTCGACACCATCAGTGATCCCACAAGTTTAGAGCCGCTTACGCCGAATCATTTGATAACAATGAAATCTTCGATGCCACTTCCTCCGCCAGGAAAGTTTGTCAAGGAAGACCTATATGCTAAAAAACGGTGGAGAAGGGTCCAATATCTTTCCGAGCAATTTTGGCACAGATGGAGGAAGGAATACCTGTCAAATATCACCTTGCGTCAGCGATGGCATGCGCCAAGGCGTAACGTGGATGTTGGTGACATTGTGATCATTAAGGAGGAGGACGTTCCTCGCAATGAATGGAAACTTGCCAAGGTTGTCGAAGCACATGAGGACGATGATGGACTGGTACGGAAAGTGACAGTACAAGTTGGAGAACGGAAGTTAGGAAAAAGGGGTCAACCATGTGTGCCAACCATGGTTGAGACGTTCCATCCATCATCAAAGACCCATTCAGAAGCTAGTGGTTCTAGTGAAGAGTAGTGAATAAGGGGTAGAGAGCAATGAGTGGTAGGAAAATAGATTGAGAAAGGTCAGATATTGTTTAAATGTATCCTCTCTAAGTTAAAGGTGATCATTATACTGTGGTTCATTTTCAAATGAGTATTCTTAGGTGTTGTCTAACTGTTGTTGAATTGTTGTTGTGGAAATGGTGATTATGGTCACATGGTTCATTTTCGAGAAAAAAAACAACAACAAACAGATCAGAGCTTGGAAATTACCATTAATGAAGAGTGTAAATGTATTTCACATCTCCATTTGTTTTATTGAAGGTAATTTGGTGGGAGTGTAGCTGTCGCTATGGCTACGGCAATGTGTTATTGTGACAACACCGGAAGTACAAGTACAATTGTCATTTGATTTGTTATTTTTATGTTTATTTTATTACGTTAAATAAGTTAATGATGGAAAGTAAATTGAGTCTAGTTCATGGTTCTGCTGTCAATCTAAATGATTAATGGTCAAAGTCAAATGCCACCGGAAATAGTCAGTGAAGTCTGAGGCTGGAAGTGACGCACTTTGTTTACCCAAGTACGTCGAGAGAGAAAGAGACAGAAAGAGTTGAGATAGGACTATCTACTACTGGATAAGCAGGCGAAACGGTACTTATTCATAATATTGTATGTAAGTATTGTGTATTGAATTAGAAACGTCCGTGAAAATAATGTATGTGAAATGTGTTTTATGTTGTTGCAGTTTTCACGGTGTTCCATATCTTCAAAGAATAAAGTGATTGTGGACATCAGTACGAGGCCTATAGCGTTTTTAACCAGGGTAGATACAACAGGTGTGAACCATAGTCCATACCAACAGACCAAAATCGAGCCGAACCAACAGAGGTGGTCTCGATCTCAATCAAACTAAACTGTGGTTCGGTTTGTTTGCAGTGTTAAAATTGTTAAAATTAAACTATAGAAGAAAAATAATAACGAAGCTGAGGCCTCACTGGTCTTTCCATAAACCGAATTGATTGGTTGTAGGGTTCAGCTCCAACATAATGTTAGAAGCAGAAGGATGTTGTTTGATTATTTGAATTAGTGTTGAGTACTGTGTCTGAAGCTGGGGATGCTATAGTCATACCATAATGATAAAGCAGTGGTAGTGAAATTTACAATATGTCATTTATTCATTTTCTCTATTTAAACCAGAACATTTTCCTGAATTGTTCACACCAATGAATGACAATGTTTTATTAGGATAACGACAGGATGTTCGTATGTCATATGAAGTTCTTTAGTGCGCTCACTACATTACAATGAGACACCAAACTAACCAGATCCAATGTTTAAATTAATGCATATCAACCAGTAACAAAACACTGAAGAATGAAAAAAAACGACAAAGAAGCAAGAAGATATCACAGCAACCAGATATGGGATGAATGGAAACCCTTCCAGAGCTTCCTTTCTATCAGAAGCTAAGCCACACTCTTTGCAATAGTTTCATCTCTCTCTCTCTGGGTCCCTCTGAAGTGGTTTATTTATAGAGCCATCTGTATGTAGACATACATGCTTCCATCTCCTGCAACACATCCCTCCATCCACTCACTGTTCCAACCAAGCTGGATTCTAAGCTATCAGAATATTTTGGGTTGAGTTGTGACAACTGTCTCTCCTCCCGCTTCCGTGTGGGATGGCTTGTGTGTGTGTTTAAGAGTGTGTATGTATGTGTCTGTGTGTGTGCATGTGTCTGTGCGTGTGTGTGCATGTGGCAATGTGACAAAGACAGATGTCAGACCTAGACAGAGATAGCACGGAGAGGATGAGAGAGGGCCAGCCTCGGCCAAGTCGCTTGGAGTGGGAGGAGAAAGAGCGAGGCAGAGATAACGGCAGAGTGGCATATGTATAATTGACAACCTATGCTCCCCCTCTGTAGAGTTTATGACATTCTCTCTCTGTAATCTACTTTTCCTGGCCAGCACAGAAGATGGTAGTGGGCTGGGCTGCGAGTCGGGAGCTTGGATAGAAATGGCAGGGCAGAGAAAAAGCTTGGCAAGGAGGATGTGAAGGGTCGGGGAAATGCCAAAGCAGCCTTGACATTTTTTTTTTTTCATCAGTGATGCACTTTTATTAAGAAGCAGGTCTGTCACCGATAAAAGTAGTGAGGATGGGAGGCAATGGGGTGAGAAGACACTGTGCTAAAGCCAGTGCGGGTATTTTGTTTCAGTATTGTGGGTGGAATCTTAATTGAAGTGAACGACGGGGAGAGTGAGAGTGAACAGTGGAGGGAAAAGTACCCAAGGTGATATATCTCCTTTTCTCTTGAGTTCATGTGCTCCAAAGTTTGTGGGTTTCTGTGTGTTGCCCCTTTCAAATAACTCATTGTACTCATTTTACTCATGGTGATATCAGAGTAGTCAGATGGGAAAGAACCACAAGTATCTCATTGTTTTTTAACATCTATCTTAGTCAACCTCTACACCACTTTATTTGGAGACAGAATTTGAAGTGAGAACACTGTATATTATAAACTGCAGTGTAAAACTGAAAAATTTGATCTGTAAACTGCAGGGATTTATTAGGGTGCCCTGGTCCAAGATTTTACTCCTTTCATTATTAGTTTTTAAATCCTTACTTGCTTCTGTGTTTGTTGGGCCCACAAAGCAAAAAGTGTATTATAGACTTCCTCTGGCTTTCTACTGGCTCCCCAAGCACGGATAAAATGAAAATAATGCTCTTATGCAACTCTTCAATACGATTTGAAGGTTTGTACAGAATTCAAACTCTATTTTGGGCTCAAAAAACACTTTCCCTAGGGTCTGATAATACGAGACAGATCAGACGAAAAACCTCAAATGTCAAACTGTGTTATGGCGTTTGAAATCGTGAAGTTTTAATATTTTATGTCAGGCTGTTGAACATTTCTAAATCTATTTCTATGTACAAGACATAATGCCAGTGTAAAGCCGAGGGCCGAGTGGGACCAAGAAGAGAGAGAAACAGTGAGAGGAGCTTTCATACAGCGAACATTTGCTGCAGCTGCATCTGCTGCCTGGCAATAGTGAGGCCCTGTATTTTTAATGAGTGGCGACGACCTTCCATTCCGACTTTACTCACTTTTATCAAACAATACAGGCTGCAGCAGTTTCCCTTTGGGCGAATTTGTCGTCTAAAATTACATTCAGCACCCCTTATATATTATAATAAAACCAGATATTAAATACAATTTTAAAAAGTATATTTCTGCCTCCATGTGTGTGTGTGCTTGTGTGTGTTGGCCACCTGCCTAGCTTTGGTAAGAAGCTTTCAAAAAAAAAAAAATGTTTGTCTTTCAGGTGAGAGAGTGATGTCAAAATGGTGTTAGCTGACTGCATTGAGCACAGCAACCCAACATTTAACTAAAACACAGAAGATTGAGATAGATTCACCTCATCTTCCTCTTCTCACATTATAAATGCTTTGGTTGTTATGTTTACCATCTGGATAACAGCACAAAGCGGGCGAGAGGATGATGGAGACCCAGACAAGGAGAAAGATGTTTCCATATGATATATTTTATGTTATGTTATTGTCCGTAAGAATAGAGCAGGATGGAGAGGGGGAGGAAAGAAAGCAGGATGGAGAGGAGGAAAGAGAACAAGAGCCAGGTGAGAAATTAAAACAGGCCACATAGTTATAAACCCAGGAAAGCTACTGTTTCCCCAACATTCTTTGCAGTGGACATCACAATGATTATACAATACAAAGCAGTGTATTGATATACTGTCACTAAATGTAGTTTCCCCAAACCACTTCTTACATATATCTACGAAACAAATGCGCGGTTTGTTTTCTTTATCTATTCTCACATTATATGTTGTTTTGTTGCTCTGTACATTCTATTTTGTGTTATGGTCAGTGCCAGGAGGCCAAGAGGAGAGGAGAGAGAGAGCAGGTAGAACCAGGTGAGAAAGTGGATGGACAGATAGTGAAGTCAAAATTGTTATTGTGGCAGGACATACATTATGTCTGTGGACTTCATTCTAAACATCACATCTTTACTGAAACACTTACCTAGTTAACAACATATGCTATTTGTTTACTTTCAAGGTGAAAGAGAAGCATATGGAGATTCTCTGAAAGATAAGAGAGAGAGAGGGCAGACCATAGAGACAAATGAAGAGACAGAAAGAGAGCCGCATACCAGCCATCAAGCTGAAGCAGAGAGGGCTCAGGATGACTATTTTGATCTAGGGTTCCACAGCATTAAATGACAGGAATACTCCTCGAGAGAAATGCAGCTTTCTACTTTGCTTGGCAAAAATTTGTCAAAATCTTAGAAAGGAGGTATTTGTGAATGGTTGGGTCAAGAATCGTAAAAAGGCACTGAGCATGTTTCAGAAACATAACGCCACCCAGTCACACAAAGATAGTGTCGTTTGTGGGAACAGCTCTAAAGACAGTCTGTCACAACACAATGTTGTACAGCAGAGAGAGACAGCCAGTTCTACTGAGATCAGCGAGAGAAGAGAGAACACGTACAGTAGATGTCACATTCTAATAGGGGCAGAGCACCCTCTTAAGTCTGATCACACACACAACTGAGACACGTTGTAATGTTAAGGCCTCAAGGTTTATAACAGGTTTATAATTCTAATATGGGGTTCTGCTAGAACAGGTTTCCCGACTGCAATGCTCAGTAAATGTATTATTTCTTATTTATATATATATTTTTTTATGTATATATATATGTCAGAAATAATACATTTACTGAACATTGCAGTAAATGTTCAGTAAATGTGTATATATATATATATATATATATATATATATGCAGCTCAGGGTGTCAGAAATGTCACGCCTCTTTCCCTAAGGCTTCATAATCAACTGTAAACACCGCTGTAGTCACGGTAACACTGACGTTAACCCTGCCATACCATGTAGAAGTAACTCTTAAGATAGCACAAAAAAACCTTGGTAACCGAAATTATATTGCTATCAACTCTGAGCCATCCTTTCATCTGCTATATGAGAGAGGGCTGGTGTGCAAGCTGAACATCCTATAGTTAAAGCTTATAAATAAATCAATGGATCAGTAGTTTATTTTTAGCAGCACTGGGAGAAATCCTGGCCATGTCGGTGACCAGTGGTTGGTGGCAGTCCATAGAGATTTCACCATCTTTGTCAGGAATTAGGATTCAGCATGAACTCGCTGTCATGTGCGCGATCATGCATTAAGTTCTCTGCTGTTGGGTCGTAATCTGAAGGAACATCCGCAAGTAACAGTCACTCCAAGTACGGGGAAAATCCGTCCATGCGTTGTTAAGTTATTTCCTCCGTGTAAGGAAATATGAATAGAAACCATTTAAAGTCAACAAGCAATTCTCCCAGTTTAATAATGGATCTATACACAGGGGTAAGACGACTAACTTGACCATCCCTACTGGTAAAAATAATTAACATATCGCCTCCTGGAATGAACTATATTTATTCTCACTAGACACACAGCAGGGAATCTGAACACACACGAGCTGTCTGACTCTCTGAAGCTCCTAGCTGAACGCATGTGACTCACCAGAGAGACGGAGAACACAAAGCACATCAGGAAGACTAACTAAACCCTCTTTCCTCCTCTCCCTTGGTTTTATTTTCTCTCGCCTTCTTTTGTTTGTTATTGTTGAAGTATTTTTGACCGTCCTCACACATTATTGCATATGCCACTGTATGTTATGCATGTATATTACACATCATTTATGTACAGGAGAATGGTGCCTGTCTTAATTCCCTTCTCTCTCTAAGCAGTTACCAAGGTCAGGTTATAGATAAAGGACCAACCAACAGGACATTGTAGTGTCTACGCTTAGGGACTTTCATAACCAACTCTAATGCACCAGACAGAGAGACACCAACTTCAACTCTCACCGACTTTTGCATATTTCCCCAGTGGCAAGACGTAAGGACACAATGTGATTTAGTTATTCATACTTTAGGCTTAACTGTCCAATGGGATGCAACACCTACATGTAACTTAAAGAGAGACAGAAATTCAAGCCTTTCATGGATGTGCTGTTAGAATGGTTGACGCAAGTAGAGGAAGATATACTGGGATGCTGTGGGAGACATCTTCAGACTTGGGGGTGACAATTGCTCTTGTTTCTCTGGTAGTGTTTGTATAATGTTTCACCTTTCCCTGGTCTCCTTGATGCATCAAGTCTACATTAAAATATTTTGTATAAGACACAAGCTTCCTGAGTTCTCCTTTCACCAGCTTCCAGGAAACTTCCATAACATTTATCACATGCATGTAACTCATCACGCTTCTAACCATGCAGCTAAGCGTGCATTGTTTTTGCACCATGCTGTTCCACATCGTGGCATACTGAGCGTGTTGAACCCCCCCTCTCCCTGTCGGAGAGCGTTTATATCCCAGTACGGTGCTTATCTGTGGTCTTTGGGAATTGTATGAAACAAATTGTGCAGGTGGATATACTGTAGGTAGGGATTATTGCTTATCCCCATTTATATACAGGCATTTTCGTTCCTCTCCAGTTAACCAATTAAATTGTGCTACGTGCCCAATTAGCACAAGTGGTATTGTGTGCAATTACAGCTTCCCTGTGAAGCCCAACCTGCAGTAATGGGAATCACAGATACAGTGCGTGTGGGTAAAGACTTCCTTTCTCATTCTTGTTGTGTCTCTTCTCTTTGCATCAGTGTAGCTTGGCTGCATGGATGCATATTTATAAAGGTCTTGGAGGCATGGATATAAGCTACATGTGATTTTTAGCGTAACACTTCCCCTTAAGGGTGTGGATGTACTGTGCAAATATGAAAATATGAGCCACCCACTGACAGCAAATCTACTGAGGCAGTATTCCTCAGCATGCACATTAACACACACCCACAAACATGCGCGCAAGCACACATACAAACACACATGCACACACACACACATGCTTGAAAGAAATGAAATTCCTGATGAAAGCAAACATGTTAATCAAATAAGTTCAATTTTCCGACCACAGTAAAATGATTTGCACCCTGGCAGGCTAGAGAAGGTTATTTGATTTCTGTATATGAAGTGATTTTTCTCCCTTGTGTTCTCACAACATGTCATCCTCTGAGAGGCCATGATAGGCTCAGCTGGACTGAGGGAAGTTTGCGAGACAGTAAATCGTTTCATTTTGTTAATAGAGAGTGGGAGGCCCACCTCCTCAGCCTTTTATTGTGGGAAAAAAAACAGACGACACTTTTACTGAGCTTATAATGTGAATGCAGCACAAATTACTTTATAGTGTGTTATATTCACCCACGAAAACATAATATTGGTGATGCAGCTGCCTCGCAAGCTGTTGGCCTGCTTTTCAAAAGAAGTTCAGCATCTTGCTGCGTCACCTCAGCTCGGGTGAGGAAAGATACAAACATCACCAAATGTGAACTTTTTGACAGTTTAATGATAAGCAATGATCATATGAATATTTTCCGCTATTACTTTTTGTACTGATTTGATCCAAATTTAGTTTACACTGCTTGTCATACTTGACTGTGTCAAAACTGACAAAAGTGTTTGCCTTGTTCCACCTATTTTGCTTTTATATATTGTTAAATCAGCCATATTAATGAGAGCATGTTATACCATTGACTATATCTGAAGATAAATGACATGGAAGCTCCCAAAAAGTGAAGCCAAAGCGTGTTGATCGCCACCTTGTGGCTTGCTGAAGTGTAGGTGATATATATGTCGAGGGCCTGCAGCAGCAGGACCTCAGTGACTCCATAACCCCGGTCACCAAAGTGTGATATGGCCCAAAATTGGCTAAAAATAGCATCACTCGTAAATATATTTGAGGAAGAGACTATGTGTCGTCCATCTTTAAATACAGTCTCTGTCTAATTATGTATTATTCTAAGTGTTAAGAGACCGATCAGAGACAACAACTTGTACAAACCTGTTTCTTTGACTTGACTTAGCTGTAGCCAGTACCAGTTCTTATACTCTCTGCCTGATCCTCAACACTTCCCAAACAAGAAGAACTACAGCCCATGTGCCAAAGAAATGCCCAAGCTACTCAGTTCTTTGTAGCCTATTAGCTTGTTAGCCTGTGGATATTAATTCGGATTCCCGCTGCTGGCACACTCTGCAGAGACCTGCTGCTGCAGTTTTGATAAGTAACACAACTTTTCTTACCTGTTGGAAAGAGTTTGTCCCTCAGAATTGTACATTTCCCACAGCCTGTCTTTGGTATTCTGCACTGAGCCCATTCATTCGGAGTGAAAATGTAAATCTTTATAAACCGGTCCATGATTTATTTCAGACAATAAATTGAGTTACAGTTTTCACGAGGAGTCTTTGACAGAGTTTACTGCCTCAGAAGGTGAAGATGGATATGTGAGCCAGAGGAACCCGCGTCCACTCTACATGTAGATGTAACCAAATAAAGGTTAGAATACTATTAAATTCTGAAATAAAACTTCAGTGGTTTTTCCTCACTTAATTCAAACTCAAAATGTCTCCATCTTCACCTGTTGAATTTTAGTCAGTCAGATTCAGATTTCCACAACCTTGTGCCCTTAACCTCAATTATGACTATGACTTGCTGCAGGTTTTTCATTTAACAATCTTGAATTTTTTCTTTAAAAAAATTATAGGTTTTTAATGTTGGGAGGGAAAAAGAACATTTGGAGATTTTGGCAGTTTTGTCATCAGACGCTTAACGTGGAGAAAGGCAAAGACCAAGTAAGTAGAGAGTAACATGACTTATGACATTAGTTGTATTATGATAGATTGAGCTTTGGCTATACAAACAATTGTAATAGTAGCACTCCGTCTTTGTTTATTTGGGTCTTTTCTTTTTTTGTTGTTCTTGTTGTTCAATCACATAAGCTGTGTGCCAATTAAGGGGCTGCCTCCAAGTATTGCACTTCTGTAACACCATGAGTGGGATATTTCTAGGCATTTTGCCTCAATGATAAGTGCCTAGAAGTGTCCGGCTCATTCTGATTGGTCTGGACATTTCTAGGCATTTTTGCTATAATGTAAAGTGCCTAGAAGTGTCCCAAGTATAGAACTTCCATAACCACTAGTGTGGGACATTTCTAGGCATTTTGCTTTAATGTAAAGTGGTCCCAGTCCAGTTCAAAGCTGCTAAGTTAAGGATCTGTTGTATTTGTTACAACAATTTGTTGTTGTTTTTTCTTTCTTTAGTAATAGAGATATTTTGAATAACCTAAAACAACAGAACTAATCAAAGAGGGAGCTGGGCACCGAGCCCACTCTGTTCACAGGAAGAAACCAGGTTACATTCCAGCACAAATACCAGCTGTGGCCATAGTCCTGCCCACAGGTATGTATAATAAAATACTGGTCACTTTGTTCTGATCCAACTTTCAACTCTCAAAAGTGTTGTCGCACTTTGCTCGGCCCAGCAGGCAATTCTCAAGCCTGCCAGGCTTTCTTCTGTTACACCTGTTTATTTCTGTTGACAGCTTTATTATAGCTTTCCACTCATTTGCATAGGTAATCAGCCTGTACTTTTAGAGCTTGTTAAGATTTAAGTTGACAGCCACTAATTGGAAAAGCAAAGGCAATAAAGCAACATTTTAGTTTGAGTTTCCAACTTCCTCTCTGTGCGTGGGACTAATAAAGTGAGGTCCCCGCAGCTTAGGACAGATTAACTTGTTTTGTTTTTCTGGCCACAGATGAAACATATGAAGCGGGTTAATTGCTTTGGCCCAGCTGGTAATGGCAGAGAAATGGCCTAAAGCATATAATCTTTTTAAATCCACGGCTCTTCCACAATGCTGTCTTCAACGGCCAGGAGAGGGAGAGAGTGACAGACAGAAAGCAGATCCATCGACCTGCTGTGTTTACAGCTGCGGTGTTTCACTGACTGCAGCAGCGCAGCAAAAGGAACGATTAATTTGTCCATATTTATAATGGTCCGTGCTCGTCCAACACGTTCTCTCCCACTTCATTCCCACACAATAACACATATATTGCCCTTGGGGCCATTGTTCAGTCATTTTCATGGGAGCATGAACCCACACATGCACATTTGCTCTGTGGGCCATGAGAGCACGACTCTTTGTGACTCCTGCCATTGCCAAAATGGAAATTTTAATGAAGTGAGCACAGCAGTGGTTGTCTCTTCACCTTTTCTGATGCAGGAGAATAGGAATTTATCCACACCGGCCAAAAAATGGACCAGAGATTTCATTTGAGATGGAAACAAGCATCTATTTTCAGACCCTCCCCTTGTAACACCAGTCTTCTTTGTTCCCATCCATACCATGTAAGGAGGAGAGTGAATTAACATTCGCTGACCTTATTCACTTCAACCATTTCAATTTCACTGGTTTTCTTGTTGGTAGCATCATGCCTTTAAGCTAGTCCTTAGAACTGAGTCTCTTTCTGTCATTTTTATAAGAGCAGGTATTAAGGGGTGCAATACAAACTTTCCAATATTTTTTATGGTGAGTAAATGTTGACACAGCAGCATGACTCATTAGCTCAAATTCCTGTACAACCAAAGAGTCAAAATAAAGGTTACCGCAGTAGCAGTAGTTTTATCAAGTCAGGGTATTTATACAGCCCTGCATCAAAAACATTGCATCTTTGGCTCGTGAACAGTCAGTCACAAAATTAAGTGATGCAATGTCAAATACTTACAAATATAAGTTGGTAAAATTAAACAAAGAGAAAAGGATGGATATGACAGGCTTGATCCTATAGGTAAGACAATGCAGAACAAACAACAGCCAGAGACTGTGAGTCACTTTTCCTTAAGAAATTAAAGCAATAAATGTAAATAAAACTGAAGCTTGTATTTGCACCAATTCAACAATTCCTGTGTCAAGTCCTCCACAAGCTTTGCATGTGGATTTGTATAGTTTCTCCCTCTCTTAATGGCAGATCATCCCTTCATCAGACCTGATGGGAAGCTTATGTTAACTGCCACATTCAGGTGTCTCCACAGATGTTCTATGGAGTTTAAATCTGAGCTTTGCGCAGCTCAAGGACAGTCAGAAACTTGCTCTGAAGCTTCATCTTATTGTGGTCGTATGCTTCAGGTCATTGTCTTACCGAAAGGAACAGGTTTGTATGTGACTGCAGTCATCTTTCCCCCAGTCCCCTGGTCCCCACCGCTGAACATCACCCCCTAACCACTGGCGATCAGCAGTACTACCATCAAGCTACACTAATTATTTTTCGGAACTTAAGCTGAACATCACCAACTTAATTGATCATTTTTGTGAGACAAGTGACATAAACCAGGGTCTAAACTGACAAGGTTTGGCCAAAAGACAATACCATGACCCAAGGCGATGTTGAGTGCTAGTTCTAGTGATCACATTGGAGTGTGTGGACTGAGTGGTGGGACCAAGTAGGATCCGGTGGTCACACCCAGCCAGCAGTACATACTCAAGGTCAAGAAAGCATTCAGCTGGGACAGAGAACACACTCATTCACTCCAGGCAGACAAGGGTTTGAATTAGACCAATAGACCAATCAATTAACTTCTGAGGGCACTGGTCAATATTTTGAGGCTTCCACTGTAGAAGACATTGGCTGTATACTTTTTAAAGTCAAATGAGTCCACACAAGTCCAACTTTTCTCCACACAGAGCACGAACAACCATACTTTTTATAGGTGTTTAAGGTCCAGGCGACATTTTGGCTCATTAACAGCTATCTCTATATGAATGCAGATAGATTAAAAAGCTAAAAGTCGATGCTTTTGAGTCAGTGTGTTCCACTTCTTTTGTTCTCTACATGGAAAGCCTGCTCGAACAACGTGAAACCTTGCCTCAGATGCTGCATATTCACAGATAGAATATGTTTATAGAGATTAGGGTTAGACACAGCCAGGCCTGACAATCCCTACAAAAACAGCTTTAGGGTATTTGCATCGATTATATTTGGTACCAAAAGACATGAAAAAATCAAATGCCAAACCTGATCTAAACTGCACTCATAATCATTATTTACGATCTGAATAACCACTCAAAGCCAAAGATCATGAATCAAGCAACCAATCACTCTATCGATCCAGCCGATCAGTTAATAAAAACAAGCCATATGAACACATGATATACAATCTGAATCAGAGATGATCGATAATCTATGGATTTATGAGCAAATTCACTATCAAGGATCAGATTTTGAGGAATTGGCATCACTTATCAAAATGAACACCAATTCATGAGCAGACTAAACATGTCAGAGCCTTCAGTCGTACACAGACTAAAAACCTCACGCACAATTAAAAGTGTGATAATTAATGTCTTCAGATTAATTCAGGATATAATTATGAAACAAGTGTTGATGTAGAGTAAATTGCCAAAAAAAGAAAGGAGGTCTGATGATCATCGGTCATAATAAACAAAAAAACTATTCAAGAAAGCAGATTAAAAGAACATCAATAATGGTTGCTAATATGTAGGAAATAAATTTGTGTGAGTCAAGTAAAGAGAAGGCAGTTTCAAAACAGTATCTGATGCTCGGAGTTTCCTGCAGCTCTCTGCAAACCCACACTTTGACAATTATCTTGAGCAATCACACATCTAACCTACCACAACTGTGAACGATATTTCCTCTGCACTTTAGTCTGGTGTGTATGGTCTTTATAAAGTTTTGCATATTTGGTCAAATGTTCTGCACTCTAACGTCTGTGTTTGACACTCACATGCCCTGCATCTGTCAGATCAGTCTTGTAGGCTTTGTTGTGAACCTTATTGTGCCCTGATATATGAACACTCAGAAACAAACACGCAGTGAGAACAGAATTTAATATAATGACACTCAACAGCCCCCTTATGAAAGCACATTTGAATTCACTGGATCTGGATTTTTATTTGGATCCGCAACAAATTACACACATTAATAAATATCCATCCCCTGAACATTTTCATCAAGATGCATGAATTATTCTTTCAAACAATCTATGACAGTGTTGCAAAGCTCCATATTTCACAACGTTAAAGGAAGTGACATTTTTTTTGCAACCAGCTCTGTGATCTAATATCTTACCGACGGACAGAGAAAGGCAGACGAAAAAATAATGGTGGAGATAACTAAAGTGGCAGGCAGTAGAACACACGCTCTTCCAAGGCCAAACAGTCCCTTTAAATCCAATCCAGCCAAATTCCACACATTCCTAAATATCAGTCTTCAAAGTATGCCTGATGTTTTTACAGCACGATCCCGGCATCATTTCTGGAGCCTTTTCCAAAAATGCCACAAAAAATGCGTAGTCTCGCAACGTTGACGAAAAGAAAAAGAGCAGAACTTAAAAAGGAGACTCGAGAAAGCTCAATTTGAAATTAACTTGACTCGTTGCTTACGAACACAGAAAAAGAGAGACGAGCCTGCCTTTCTCCCACATTTGTTCCCCACTCTTTCTGTCCATCTAGCTGTCAACGCCAGCAGCAGGCCAAGCATTTTAATGCTGTGTTTTTACTTGCAGCACTAATGACAAAGATTATCTGTCTTGAGAAGCACTCAAGTTTCTTTAATATTAAGGCCCATGGAATGGCGTCCTTGCTTTTACCAGAGAAATCAATTTAGGCTGTTTTGTGTCCTGCATGCATTGACAAGCCAGCCGGCTTTACGCTCCTGAAAGAATCCACATCTTTATTTCAGTATGGGAGACTGGCTAAGATCACATAATTGCTGTGATTACAGCAGCAATTTTGATCTCAGTCTTTCTAAAGTTAATGGTTGAGAGAGGTTGATGGAAAAAGTCCCAAAGTGGTAAATAGAAGTTTGGCCCAAAAGGTGAAAGGAATGGAGTTTGGATGCTTGCTTCTCTAGTGTGATTGTACACAACTATTCCCCACAGCGATCTCTGAGTGCATTTTTACAAAGGTTTTAATCAAAGAGCTAACAAACACAGGCATGTGGAGAAGCAATTTGATAGGTGTACATTTTCTCAATATATTGGTAACATAGTTTATTCAATCAGAAAAAATATAATATTGTGAGGCAGTGAAGTTCACATATTAAAATATAACCACAGCATTTTTTGTTGATGCACTTTTATCCACGTATATTACCTGAGATAGTAAAAAAAATCTGCCAAGGTTATTCCACCACACTTTATCACGTTACACACTACTCATACTTTCTTACTGTGTTGACTTCAGGATCACTTTAGAAATGTATAAAATTAAGACACTTTCTGAGAGTTAGATGAGGAGATGGATGTCACTCATGTGCCTTTATAGCAAACAAGACAATGAAGCCAGCTGTTGTTAAGCTTAGCTTAGCATTCATACTACAAACAGAGGGAGAGAAAGAGCGCAGCTAGCTGTGTCTAAAAGTGACTAAATCTGCATACAAGCACCACTATCATTTACACCATTCATTGATGGAGGCACTATCTGGTACAGGGCCAGGGACGTACACAGTAATGGGTGCTGCAAAATGTCACTGAAAGAAACATACTACAAGGAGACACAGGCACCCACGCAAACACATGCACACACACACACACAGTGGAGCAGTAGAGAGACAGGTGAAGGGAAGAGACGATGACAACCCATTGACACAAAACAATGCAAAGGGAATGGGAAATAGAGGCCATAAAAGTCAAAAAAGACGGAATAAAATACCACATGGAACTCTACAAAGTGACTACAAAGAGAAGCAGAGCAACACTAGGAAATGCCAAATGACTCAAAATAAGTACAACATAACCAGAATTAGATGCAAAGTAAATGTATGAAACTATCCGAAATGCATTCACTTGTGGATTACTAGAGATGTGCAATTTATTTTGTTGTGGCTGTGAAAAAAATATAAATTTTGAAAAGCGATTTTCTTTGACTTCAAACCCCCCACCACAACTGAGCGCCATGTGAAATCTCTTGTCAGAGCTGTTTCTTGTGTCTGGTGTTCCACTCCACTTCAATGCGTAGACACAACCTTCGCAGTGATCGTTCTGTGGATATAAGCAGGGGTGGATATCGCAGTTTGATTCTCTCGCCTGGACTCTCTCACAGAAGCAAAAGATGTCGAACAATACTTCGCTGGGAAATGGAACATTTGAGGGGAACTCAGCCTTCGCTCTAATTTTTGGATCTATTACAGCACTGGGTCTGCCTTTCAATGCTCTGTCACTCTGGATTCTGCTCCGCCGCCACAGCCTCACATCCCCCAACATTGTCTTCATGGTCAACTTGGCCGTCTCAGACCTGCTGCTCATCATCTCCTTTCCCATGAGGGTCTACTTTTATGCCTCGGGCACCTGGCCGCTGGGCAATTTTGCATGCGTCCTTACCACAATGTTCTTTCTCGACAACATCCGCTCCAGCTCCATCTTCATCACTTTCATCAGCGTGGACCGACTGCTGGCTGTGGTTTATCCTCTGAGGTCACGCCTTCTACGAACCTCGGCCAACGCATGGAGAGCTGTTGTGCTCCTTTGGCTGTTTGTGATTGGGCTGAACTTACCGGAGAGTGTGTCATTATATAAATTTTTAGGCAATTTAAATGGTTCATACTGTTTTGAATATGAGCACATTCAGAGACGTGGTGTATTTCCCACCATATATGTTCATGTAGTGTTAGTGTTTACCATGCTGGCAGTCAACCTCGTGAGCACTGTTATGGTGTATTGGACCCTACGCAGACATGTGAAGGAATCTTCCAGGGTCAACAACAAGTTGAATGTCATGGTGATTTACATCATGAACCTGATGATGTTCAGCGTATTTTTCTTGCCTTTTTCACTGGTAGCTTTCTCCAGATCACGGGCTGTTTATCTCACACCACTGAAATGTCTTGCTAGTTGCAACTGCTGTCTGGACCCACTGTTGTATTACTTTTCCTTTGATGGTTTCTGGAAGAAAGAAATGGATGTGGAAATCCCCTTGGACACACAATAGACAGTGACAGGTTGAAACACCTCACAGCATATACATGATTTGTTTGTGTGTGTATGTGCGATGTAAAAATTAACACTTGTGATAATATATTTTTAAGATTTTATTTTTATATAATAATAAAATTTTACTTTTATACCAAACCTTTATATTTTGTAATGTCATGCTGAGTTCTGCCTTCCCGCAGAGGAAGGTGAAGACTTTATGAATGTTTTAACGGTTCACTGGGCCACAGACACAGCGGGACTGATCCCGGTGATAATTCACATCACTATGAAACGGTGGCGGTACAAATGATATTATGGTGGCCGCTGCAGTATTCTGTTCCTGCCACTAGCTGCAGGTGTGTGATGATGTGTAAATCCTAATGCTCTTTTGTTTATGCTGCCATGTGCACAGGTAGAAAAAACCCAATGTTATGAAAAGTGTGTGTATTTTTCTTCATGTGTCATTGACACCCCATTCATATTACTACATTAAAATTGTGTTATTTAATGGAGGGTTGATTATTGGTCAGAAAATAATTCACAATATATATTCTTACATGAAATCATTCTGTCATATTTTTTGCAAGTTCTACTGTATATAGTATACAGTATTTTGATATGGCCGACCATTCATTACACAATGGAACAGGTTTGAAATAGTCACTAAACGTGGCCCATTAAGAAATGTAAACCTAAACCTAAAAAAGTCACATTTCCAAGCTACTGCGCTGCCCTGCACTGCTGGACTCCTGATTTCATAATTACAGCATCACCTGACAAAATCACCATACACATAACTTAAAGACGAGGATTGTGCTTCTTCCATAGTTACATGCAAAATGGTCACACTGAGAGAGAGTAAGAAGGGACAGAGTATTTCATATATAAGAAACTCTGCTCAGACTCAAGTGCAACAGACAGAGGTAGGACATAACCTATAAATTCCACTGCGGAGATCACGTGAATTTATTTACTGCACATCGACAATGGCGTTGGCTCTTATCACCACAAACCCTCTTTGTCTTCTATGTCTGATGTTTTTCACACAGTACACCTCTCCCAAAGAAACTGCTCTTTTAAATATGTTTGTATTGTACTTGATTGTCTACTTTTCAATACTACTTGACACTAACAGCCAGCACGCTAAGACTCTGAACTAACAAAGGGAGCATGGTAAATGTTATATCTACTTAAACATAAGCATGCTGATGTCGGCGTTTAACTGGAAGCATCTGTGTTCACCCTGTTTCACACATTCTTAATGTTGCGTTCACACTCAGTTGTACCAATGCAGAACTTGAAAACCAGTAAACCCACAGGAAACAATTTCTGCTTCCTCACAGCTTCCTCTTAAATCACTCTGTCCCAGTTTGTAGCCAAAAGTCAATGAAAACTTGTTTTGTTTTTGTTGTTTTCTTCGGTACTTTGCCTCCCAACACACACACATACATATATATATATAGAGAGAGAGTTAAAAGAAAAATTTAAACTGTAATACCACAAAATTCTGATGAAGTTGCGGATTGGGGCAATAAGGTGTCTAATACTCATAGTGTTCAACAGGTTTGTCCAACATAAACACGCAAATGCATCAGTCATGCAACACAACACGCACCCAATGCATATGACACATACTCAGTGGCAACATAATCATAGTCATTTGTTCCTCTCTGCACACTGTGTGATTATTGTAGATCTACAGTGCTTAATTACCATGATTGCTAGTTCAGAGGGAATTCCAACAGGACATATCTGCCAATGCACTACAGATGGTGTGTCAAGAGACGTTGGTACTTTAAACCACAATTAGAGTAATGGAGCCACTTGAAAAGAGTCAGAATAAAGCCTGTGCCTTTTGCCTCCTGCACACCCTCTTTATTAACATTTCACTGTAAATATATGAATAAATGTATGAAACTATCTGAAATGCAATCACTTGTGGATAACTAGAGAGGTGCAACATATTTTGTTGTGGCTGTGAAAAAAACAAAAACTTCAAACCCCCACCACAGCTGAACGCCACGTGAAACCTCTTCCTGGCTCTTGTCAGAGCGGTTTCCTGTGTCGGGTGTGCCACTCCACTTCAATGCGTAGACAAAACCTTCGCAGTAATTCACAAGCAGTGGTGGATATCGCAGTTTGATGCTCTCGCCTGGACTCTCTCACAGAAGCAAAAGATGTCAAACAATACCTCGCTAGGATATGGAACAGCCTACTTCGCTCTAATTTTTGGATCTGTTACGGCACTGGGTCTGCCTCTCAATGCTCTGTCACTCTGGATTCTGCTCTGCCGCCACAGCCTCACATCCCCCAACATTGTCTTCATGGTCAACTTGGCAGTCTCAGACCTGCTGCTCGTCATCTCCTTGCCCATGAGGGTCTACTATTACGCCTCGGGCACCTGGCCGCTGGGCAATTTTGCATGTGTCTGTACCGCAATGCTCTTTTTCAGCAACATCCGCTCCAGCTCCATCTTCATCACTTTCATCAGCGTGGACCGACTGCTGGCTGTGGTTTATCCTCTGAGGTCACGCCTTCTACGAACCTCGGCCAACGCATGGAGAGCTGTTGTGCTCCTTTGGCTGTTTGTGTTGGGGCTGACCTTACCGGAGAGTATGTCATTATATACATTTTTAGGCAAGGAAAATGGTTCAAAATGTTTTGAATATGATCACCGTCAGGATGGTTTATATCCCACTGCATATGTTCATGTAGTGTTAGTGTTTACCATGCTGGCAGTCAACCTTGTGTGCACTGCCATGGTGTATTGGACCCTACGCAGACATCTGAAGGAATCTTCCAGGGTCAACAACAAGTTGAATGTCATGGTGATTTACATCATGAACCTGATGATGTTCAGCGTATTTATCTTGCCTTTTTCACTGGTAGCTTTCTCCAGATCACGGGCTGTTTATCTCACACCACTGACATGTCTTGCTAGTTGCAACTGCTGTCTGGACCCACTGTTGTATTACTTTTCCTTTGATGGCTTCTGGAAGAAAGACGAGGATGTGGAAATCCCTCTGCAAGAGAATAGTTTTCGATGACAATACACAGTGACAGGTGGAAACACCTCACAGAATGTACATGATTTGTTTGTGTGTGGGATGTGCGATGTGAAAATCAACATCTGTGATAGTATATTTTATAGAATAAAATTTAACTTTTAAAATAAACCTTTATTTTGTGTGTTTTCTAAATAGGATTTGTATCTTTTGTAAAAGGGTTCATTTGAACTTAAGTTTTACAATACAAAACTAAAATCCATTAGATTTACATTTTTGATCTATCACCAGATTCTCTTTTTTACTTTCTTTTTCCAGATTTAGGTCACTGCTGTTGAGAAACTTTCTGTGTGTGATTTTTCGTTTGTGTGTGAAAAAGATCTTCACCAAATGTCCATGCCCCTTCCCCTGACTTTAACCTTTACAACTACCAAATGCCTTAATGTAAAACTAATCTCATCTTAATTCTGACCTAAACATTAAAACTATAAACAGCCATTTGAAAGTGTTTCTGAAAGTGAGGAGCCTCCAAAATGTCCTTACCCTAAATGTCCTCAAACCACAAGGTCTAAAGGTCAAACTCAGAAAAATCTGAATACACAGTGCTACCGGTCAAGAACTCCACAGGGTAGGAAACTCAATTCAAATGTTGTTTTTTTTAAATTAGATTAGATTGAATTAGTTAAACCTGAGTTAACTAAATGATTCAAAAGTGTACTTCAAGCAGAATAGCGTGATATCCGATCTTGGCTATCTGGCTATATTCAGATTTTCTCAGTAACGGCTGATCCCATTGATTTCAACTTCGGTAGATGTGTTGCTAAGGACCCGAGGACTATTTCCAATGTCAAGTTTAAAAAAAAATAATAATAATTATACAAAGCCATAGCTGTCATCCTACTCTCGGAGATTTGTTTGTGTCACAGGAGTCTGACTTCACAGAATGTAGCACTTAGAATGCAATGTAGCCGCGAGCTGGATCAACACAGACCAAACAAACCTTTTTGGTGTCCAGTGACACATTACCCAGGACATTGTATGAAGTCAACCTCAACACATGGTGTCCAGGAGGAAAACCAGTTCTCTCAAAAATGCAAGATACAATTTTGCCAAACATAGAAAAAAAGCCTGAAGAATGTTCAAACCGAAACAAAGTTGATTGAATTTAGTCTATGATTACGGACTTTTGTGGAAGTGGGTTGTTGGGATTTATGTATCCAGTATATCTGTAAGGACTTGGGGGAGGAGTAGGACCCAGACACAGAGTTTTAAAATAAAAGGTAATTTTAATTAAACAAGCTCTTAACTAACAAAACAAACGTGAACACTAAAGGGGAGCACAAGGAAGCTTACAAGAGGCTCAGTAGATCAGGGCAGGAACGCAGGAAAGGACAGCACCATAGAACATCACCGACCAGAACGACAAGAGGAACAAGAACAAGACAAGAGCAAGAACAAGACAAGAACAATCCGACCAGGACAAAGGGAAGGACAGAGGCTTAAATACACACAGGGAAGGCAGGGGCAATTGAACACAGGGGTAACACATGAGGACTGGGGCAGACAATCACAGACAGAAAATGAAGACAGAAACAACACACAAGAAACAGAGACTACAAAATAAAACAGGAAACAGAAACACAGTGTGAAAACATGAGAACACTTTGAACATAAACAACAGGATTAACAAAACACACTTTTACAATTTATAATGCAAAGTATACAGTGCCATATCGTTACAACATCTCAAGCGGCTCATGGTCAGACGTTATCCTCCGTCATCCTGCGTCATCCTTATCAGCTCTTCCTTTGGTTGCTTTTAACGTCACTTGGCACTGCCTTGTGTTGGTCTTTAGTCCTAAATCCTTTGAGGCAGCTGAGGCTGTTGTGTTGTTTTTCAGTGTCTCATTGCCTGTGCCAGCAGCACTCCAGTCCTCTAGGCTTTGCCAAACGGAGGGGCATCTGTATATGCCTGTAGCAAAGTGATCCAAAAAAAAGAGAATCTAGTTTTTAAACAATCGAGATGTAAGGTCTGGAAAAAGACTAGAGGGGTTGTTGTGGACATTTAGGAAACTCCACATCGCTACTTGATCATGTGTACATGGAAAAATGACAGCACATAACCATCCCTCAACAACACACTCACATGCATCTTATCAAAGTTCTTAGCTCGGCCACAGATGGAACAAAAGCAGACGACAGGAACCACGTGTTCACTGTTCATCCTGTGTGATGACAAATGGAGATAGAGATGATTCACACCACAGCTCTCAAACTGTGGTCTGAGTTTTTCACTTTCAACGCCTGTCACTTCGCAATAGTGAGCCTGACATTATGAGAAATAGTTATTTGTATGCATTTAATACAGAGCCGCCTGAATAATGTCAGGTCATCGTTAGTGCAGCAGGTGGCCGCATCTTGCTTCATCGTGACCTTTCGTAAATTGGAGACCTGCGTGGAGGTGGTTCCATCCCTCAGGCAGCTCCATATATGTTTTATGTGACCTTTACCTGGGCCCTCTACACAGGGAAGTTGAATACTGAGAGGTGAAAAAACAGTTCTTCATCAACCTCACCTCTTGTGTTGGTTTTTAGCCATAACACACCACAGTGCTGCAGTTGCTGTTTGTTCAGACTGGTCTGTACACTGCCGAGGCCGTGAAGTCAAATTAATTTTAGCTGTGATGTTGCCTGAACCGCGAGCAGCCGGTACGTGTGAGCTTCTTTTCAGCGAGGAAGGGATTGTTTTTTTGTGTGGTAGAAATTGGCTTGATTTATGCTCACTGGGAGATGTTTGAGGTTTCCAACGAAACAGTGCTTCTCATCCGTGTTTGTATTTATTCAAATTTGATTTGTGTGTGTCTGATTTACCTTTTAGAGTCGGTAAGAGCTCTCCATCTGTAAGTGACTGATATGGCAGATGTGGAGAGACGGGAGGGTCTGACTGTGGCATGAATGGGTCTGCAAAGGCCGGTCACAGTGAGATGACCTGGGTACTCCCGAGGTTAAGTGAGGGAATGCACATTCTTTGTGTGTATGTGTGCCCGTCTTTCTCTATTTTCTTTTTTCGCCCCTACGCACGCACGCACACACACGCACACACACACACACGCACACACAGACACACACACACACACGCACACACACACACACACACACACACACACGCACACACACATACACACACACACACACACACACACACACACACATACACACACAATAACATAAGAACACTACAGAAAATCCCCTAAACAGACACATTCAGGTCTGCTAGCATTTCTGCCAAAACCCACAAACAAGCCTGTTGTGCTGTAGCCAAGTCTGCCTGCGACCAGAGGAAGCCTGCTATTCAAAGACGGCAGCAGCTTTGGTGACTGTGGAGAGTGGAGCAGCACAAAGAGCCAGAAACAGAGCTGAAGAGGGGGGGGAACAGGGACAGAGAATAATAAATGCTGAGCTACTGAACGGACAGGGAAAACACAGAAGAGAAGAAGAAGAACAACAAACCTACAGCATCTGAGGTTTTGAGAGAACCAGAATTATTAGATCAGACAGACTTGTGCAGGAAGCCGATCTGCCGAGCACAGTATGACACAAGGGGGCTGTGTAAAATTATCTTTAAACGACATCCATAGAGGTTTCATTACCAATCACTGCACTGCTGTGATCGAAAATGATTTGCTGATAATCCGAGAGGCAAAACAAATGAATCGTGAAACATATTCAATCAAAACTCCAGGATGAAATTTGGATTTAACCTTTTTCTAGACAGTGTGCGTGCTGGATGATTGAGCTGACAAAACATCATTATTATATAATCTTAAAACCTGTGGGAGTAGAGTCAGAGCACGAAGACAACTTGTCAGAAAACAACAGATAGGACAACAACAAGTACTAGGTTTATGATGTCAGGCCTGTAAACTGCACTGCTTATGTATTGAAATCTGTTTTTGGCTGCAGAAATTGATAGTTGTTTTCACAATGCATGCTTTTATTTTGGTTTGACGCAAAATATGAAATAGTAAACATTTATTCAACACCCCATTGAACAGGGGTCTTCAACGTTTTTCAGTTCAAGGACCCCAACTGATGGAGAGATGGAGCAGGGACCCCCTACTATATATATTGTAAAAAATTGTGTTTTATATTAAACTGGGCCTAGTGCCATGTATAAACATAGCTACCCTGTTATCGTGCATTCAATATTAAGCTTTTCAAATAATACACAGGTTCATATATCCATGTTTTTATTATTGTGTGTCGCTGAATAAAAGATGACTTCTTCTGCCTCCATTTATCCATTTGCTACAATACACATGTTAATGTGTATTTAAAACAATTTTAATTTGTCGAATTTTTTTTTTACATTTTAAAAATATAAAAAATTGTCTAATCAACCCAAAATTTTGCAACCCCCACTGCAGTACCTCTGCGGACCCCCTAGGGGTCGCGGACCCCCTGTTGAAGACCTCTGCCCTAGATAAAAAGTTTTGCTTTTTACAACAAGAGTTAGACAAAAAGCTTGGAATCACTCCCAGGATTGTACACTGCATATATCTAGACTTGAAACCAGTAGGCTTAGCTTAGCATAACCACTTGGGGAAACAAGAAGCCACCTACAAGTTTCAATTAAAATGTGCTATAATATTGTGTTTGTTAAACACCAAAAGTATAGGATACAAACAGTTTATAATATGGGGGTGGGTGCTTTCAGCTGGTTGCCTGGAAACCTCACTGTCACGGCAGTCAGAGCAACGCTGGTTTCTCTTCAGCTGCTTTCTGACATAATCTGAACTTTCTGCTGAGTTTCTCCGGTCAGCGCCGTAAGAAAAACTCTGGATAATGTTCGAGTGAGCCCATGTTAGAAAACAGCAGGAGATTCTCTGAAGGATTCATTGAGAGCTAGTGGGTGTGTTGGTAAAGTTTCTAAAAGCAACAGATGAAAAACAACAACAAAAAACAGAACAAATATCTCAGGATGGATAAACAGAGTTTGTGGTGATACGGGCCAACGCCGACCTGATGGTCCGGACTTCCTCCAGAGTTCATGTTTGAAAACTGCTTTTGTTTTTGGTTTTAAAGCGAAGCAATGATAACTGGCTGCTGTTGTAGCTTTATGTTTAGCAGTGTCAGTCTTCTCACCTCTCGACCTGAAGACAAAAAGCAGAGAGAAGAAGTTTAGGTTCAGTAAAGTTAGTTCAGAATGAAAAAAAAAAAATCGGTCTGGAAAAGAGCGTTTTCCTTGTCTGACTAGAAAGGAAATAATATTTGCTTTTATAGTTTTCAGTAATGGGATTGAGAGATGTGAGAGACTTTGAGCAGATGACAACTTCTGGCCCAGTTCCTGACAGCGAGGCGATGCAAAACGGGGCCAGAAGGCATTCTCGTAGCTCCAGACCTCTGCATGATGTAGGCGGCATCAAAGTGGCATCACCGACACTTCCTCAGAAAGAGCCGGGGGGTAAAAGCCAGGGGAATGATGGTCTATCTCTATGCCTCTCTCTCCCCCCTCTCCTCCCTCGTCCCCCTCCTCCTCCTGAGCCAGCTGTCAGTGGGAGCAGGCGAGGCACTGCACTCTGTCAAACACACTAACAGGAGAGCGAGGGTGGAGAGGGGTGGATGGAGAGATCTGAACGCGGTTACAGTGGCGTGATTAGGCTGTGGGTCGAGCCGAGGAGAAGATGGAGGCACTTGGAGGAAGAGAGGTTGAAGGAGGAGACGTGGGCTGAAAGATGGGACCAATAGAAAACACAAGAGGGTGATCACTCGAGTCAAAATGACCTCTCAGCTGAGGGACACATAAGTGGAGGAGGAAGCCGCTGGTTGATTGTCCAAAGGCACGAGGTGGAGAATATGCTGCATCGTGTCCAAGAGCAGCATCAGGCAAGATGAAGATTGACATGAGCAGCTGGGGGGAGCTACAGTAGCCAGCCTGGACCTGCTCTACAATCTCAAGTTGAAATGTATCCCATGGGAAGAAAAAAAAACATGACATGTTAATGTCTAAACACGTTACCTAAGAGCTAATGCGCACACATTAAGATTCACCCTGAGGCCATACTTCCAAGTAATTTCAACATACTCAGGATATCTTATCGTCATTTGGCCTCACTGAGCTGAAGCCGGTGTTTGCAGCATGTGGGCACAAACGGACAAGTTCCTGGTATCAGAGCGGCAATATTTTATAAATGATAAGCAAAGTATCATACCAGACGATATGTAAAGTAATGTAATCCATAATCCAGACCTGCAGAAAATGTGCAACTGTGTTAGTTAATGATCTTAGAATCATCGTTTTATATCATCGCTGCTTCTTTATGGCATGTGTAGATCTCACAATAATTAAATGTTTGTATTGCATTAAAATAATGCCCTGCTTAGAGTTACTTTTATTGTGTGCATGACAGTATGAGCCTTTTTCTTTCAGCTGGAACTCTAGCTGTGTCAAACAGACTTGGCAGCAAAGAAAAAGATGAAATTGTATAAAACTGGATTGAAAGCAGTATATAGTTTTGCTTTCATATCTTTATATGTCTGTGTATAATGCTGGGTGATGCATCGATAGCCTCGATATCCAGGATATGATTGCTGCCACCTTGCATATTTAGAGCCAGAGTCTCCGCAGTAGCAAACAGGGGATGGAGCTGTGTTTGCTGTTTTTATAGCATCATAAAATTAAATTAAACAAAATTTACCAGAAACATGAACACTTGAACATACAATGGGATGTGGTGTGAAATTCCTAAAGTGACATAAAACGTCTTTGAGAAAAATGTATTGATGTCTTTGATTATTTAATTTTTTATTATTTGATCCATGTCCCACCCACTAACATGGATGATTTGTTGGTTTATGACTTTTACTGCAATCTATGGTTTAGATCTCTGGTGTAAGAAATGTTTATGACAGGCGGTCACTCCTCTCTGATTATACACCTAATAACAACACAATGTGGTTGCAGAGATGACGGAATATGGCTGATCCCTTCTCTACATGTGTTCAGTAAATGATTATATTAAGATGCATGAGTGAGCTCCTCTATCCGTCACACTCGCTGTGCACAGAGCAAATTCCAACCACACCTGCTAAAAATGTGTCCGTCCAGCAGCAGCCCTAGGTGTTAATTCCTCAGATGAAAGACAAATGAGAAAATCTGCTTTAAACTGATAATTTCTGCAGCTCTGTATTTTCATAGTTACATTGAAAACCACATTTAGCCCCAGCAGTAGCTTGACCATTCATACTACTCATCCTTGCGTTGTCAATTATATAGTATGCTAGGTTCGATGATGGTGTTGAATTATTCACTGCAAAGTGCCTGAAATCTAACGTGCAGGTTATTGTCGGCTGTAAGACTGCATCGCGACAAAAGCATCTCTGCGTTGCACTGGGGGGGAAATGTCACCCAGGAGCACAGAGGGCGACTCATTAGCGGCATGGCGCTCGGCAGCAGTGGATCATAAATGGATGTGGCGGCAGCCCTGGGCAGCCTTGAGATTTTACTCAAAGAGCAAAAATCGATAAGAAACCAAACTGTTACATCTACTTCGTTAGAGCTCGATGAATTTGTGATCAGAACTTTCCTCACATAGTTGATCTCATTTCAGCGCTTGCAGGTCAGGTGTGGTTTTTGACTCTTTTATTCAAATCCTTGTAGGTGCTTTGCTTGTTCTGGGAGGAGCTGGCCGACAGCTCCCACAGCCCATTGTGTATTTATTACCTCGCATTGCAATCATTAACTTTAAACTAATATCCTCATCTTCCTCTTATTGTTTCCATTCTCATTTAGCAGCCTACACAGCAAATGGCCTCCTATTGCGTGTGTCACTAATATCTCCCAAAAGTGAAACACTTACAGGAGACAAACAGGATTGCTCATTAAAGTCCTCAGCCAGGTTAGATTCGCCCTAATGCACTGCACAGTACGAGAGGAACTTTGTTTTTGTTTTTTTTCCCCTCCGGACTCAGTGCAGACAGATGGACACAGTGTGATGTCACATTAGTATCATAGCTTGCAGTTCACTCCTCCCAGGGCGATGGGTAGGCAAAGCCTGGTGGGCATAATGTGTGTCAATAATGGAGAAAAAAAAAAGGCAACGAAAACCTGGAGACCAGAGAGAAAATCCTAAGGAAATTGGCCATTTGCAGCTGGTTGCAATTTTGAAAATAGCCCTAATGAAAAAAATAGAAGTATTTTGCCTGATGCAGCCCAGTCACTGAAATAAAAAGTCATATTAAACCCAGAAAACATCCTGCGCCGCTGCAGCCCCCAGGTGACTTGCCCTGCTAGATTAAGATTAGTTATTTTGTGCACAGTTTTTTCTGCTCGGTCGTATTTGTTTTTCCCTGATTAATGGCTGTAATTTGTGGAAGATCTGTAGTTCATCTGTAAAGCTTTGTGGAATCTGTTCGCTTTGTATTTTTTGTCCTCAAATGTTCTCAAGCAATGGAAAAGCATTATTTGATGATATAGGGAGCAAGATATTAAAAGGGACCTATGTATTCATTGCTTTCGGGGCAGTGTTTGTGCTCCTATTAAAGTAATACTATAATAATAATTAAACTAGGCTGTGAATATATATTTTGCTCAGGCCCAAAAAAGGTTTGAAGAAAGCATGGCTCATTTCCGCTGTTGCTTTAAGCCCAGGAAAGCGTCTTTGTTAACGAGACACCACTTAGGTCATCTCCCAGTGAGACGAAGACCAAATTAAATTTCTTCACGAGCTGGTGTGGATTCAAATCTTTGCATTGTCATCTGTTTGTATTATTATTTTTTCTTTCCCTGTAGATAACACTGGAAATATATTCTCTGCCTCCCAGAATAATCCTTAACCAGCAGAGATAGTCAAAGAGAAAGGGTCCTTTGAGATAGGCTACTCAGAGAAATTGAAAAAGTTATTATTAATCCTGCTGCCCTGAACCAACAAACACACACACACACACACGTGCATGCCAGCAACACATGCCTGCAAACACCTAATAGACAAACTGAAAAAATTAAATCAGGATTTTTTTTCCCCCTTCTGTGAAACATTGGAAACAGTCAAACATTCTGTTTGGCAGGACAACTTCTCCTGGGATTTGAAAATAATCCATTGCATATTTGAGACAGGACTGACAATATGAACTTTAAGAAGCAGTATAAAGACTATGATGAGATAAATACCTGGTGAATGTGGTAGAACTTCTGCTATTATATTAATGTCCAACTCTGCCTAGTGTCTCCCTTTGAATATTTTAAGTTAAACTCTTTTAGGGGGTGAAGACAAAGAATCAACAAACTCTAACTTTAACATGAAAAACATACATTAAACAAAGTATCGAAATAATAAAATAATTCCTTATGAAATTAAATCAAAGTCGAAATTATTAAGTTCAGGGCTATGACTGCAGTACTTTCTTTGGAACAAACAAAACAGTAGATGCACACCTGCTGTACTTCTCTCGGCTTGACACATTAAAGACGAGATAAGATAAGATATGATAAGGTAAAAACAAGTTTTTTTTTCTAAATGCGTTATTGTTTTGTAATTGTTCAATATCTTTGGCAGATATAAATGCTGCACACTTAATTGCATCCAATTAAGCCCGAACAAGTACTGTAGTATTTACATCACCAACATGCTTGTGGCCCTCGTTATCGCATCTGTGCTTCATGCTAATTACCGCAGCATGCACTTCTGTCCTGACTTTATAATGGCCTAACAGCAGCATTCATATAGCCTTTGATAGTTCGATTCATTGTGTATACATGGCAGCAGCAACACTTTCTTTATGGGCTTTTAATATCCCACATTGTTCTCTACCCAGGGACCTGATAATGGAGTCAGCCACAATAAAACACGGCGCTCAATGCTTTTGCAAACTACAGCGGCTATTGATCCCTCCTCAACGAGAGTAGCTGGAGAGGGCTGGGACGTTCCGGAGCTAGGGAGGAGGGAGGAGGAGAGAGGGGAGGGCGCAGGATGAGAGAGGGAGGGATGGGGAGAGGAGAGAAAAGCGCCTGCATCCATCACTCTCGCTCTCCTCCCTGTGACGTCGCTCGGACTGGTCCCGGGCTGCGCTGCTCTCTCTGGTCCCGTCTCGGCACCAACCCGCTGGAGTTGCTGCCTCCACCTTCCTCCTCTCAGGCTGCGGTGCGCTGCGGGAAACCCGGGGTCCTTCTGCTCCACGCTGCCTGTCTGCTGTCCCACATACATCAGCCAAGTGTGTGTGTGTTTTTTTTGTTTTACCAGCACTCTCTGCCTGAGGAGACGGGAGAGAACCCGAGGCGCTGAGCTAGAAGAAGGAGCGGGTGGAGAAGGAGAAAGAGAGAGAGAGAGAAAGAAAGAAAGAGGAGAAGAAGAGAAGAGGTCGCCGTGCAGTTCCCTCTCCTGGCCCCTGGCGCAATCTCCGCCGAGAAGATGCTGAGAATAGCCGGTGTGTTGGCTCTAGTGGCTCTGGGTCTGAGCGCCGCTCGCACCAAAGGTACGTGGGTGAAGGGCAACTTGCTTTGTGTGGTGCCCATCTGCGTGTGCACTACGGCTCAGCGATGCATGTTGGCTGTGTGTGTGTGTGTGTGTGTGTGTGTGTGTGTGTGTGTGTGGGTGGAGAGACGTCCATCATACACACTGAGAACCAGACCATCTCATCTGATATCAGCTGGACTGTATGTGTGTATGTGTGTGTGTGTGTGTGTGTGTGTGTGTGTCTGATGATCACTCCTTAACAACATTATAATTCTCCAGTGCTCCTCTGGGACTTTGGCTCTTAATTACTACACAGCTCCTGCAATAACACTTGTGTGTATTTGTTTTACGCTCTCTGGCATCCACAGGCTACAGCAGTTCTTCCCTAGACTTGCGTTTCACGTGCTGCTACAGATCTTGCTGTTACCTTATTATAGCCTAGTTTTTGTGGGAGGGGGAAGTCATCTCATGTTGGACCTGCGGTTTTGCATCATCTTCTGATTTATTGCAACATCAGTTATATCCTTTGTCTGGAGCTAGACGTTGGTGGATCACATGGTTGGGTGTTAATGGATAGTGGGTCTTAGCAGTTAAGGTCTGTCAATGATTGTAGAAAGTGGAGCAGATATAATCTTTTTATAAAAGTATTTTTTGTGTGTTTCAATTTATTATTAACAGCCCCCCTACTGCTTTTCAGCATGTTTGAAATTGAAAGTGGGTAACACATAATCGTACCAGCGGTGTTTGTTAGTGCACGTGTGTCCCATAATTAGCTCGCTGAGGATCTAAGGAGGACGCCGACTTAAAACACAATTCACACAACTGACGGATAGATTTGCACCTTTGAAAGAATAAAGAAGATCAAATCCTTACGACGCAAATATGCAACCACGGCGATGGCTGTGAAAGTTCATACCTGGGGGTGCAATAAAAGTAAAGCTACTATTTTTCTCCCAGAATAAAAGCTTTCACAAATCCACACAGTAATGAAGTCGCCTGAAAACAAGTGTACTGGTTACATATATACATTAAAGCACGGGCTCTATTTATCAGTTTAGGCTAATTTAATGCACAGCTGCAATTAGCTCATTAAAGTTCCATACCATGTGCAGATTAATCCCCAATGCAACATCCTGTCTATATGTGATGTTGACAGCCAGATGTCCTATTGTGTGCCATACTGCTGGCAGCTTTGATTCAGCACCTAGTTAATTTTAGGTCTAACAGTTCTATCCTCATGGCACCGGGACCTCTCAATTCTCCAATGAGCCTGGTATGTGCTGTGGGTAAGTGGGTAAACGCTGCAACAGGTCCTTGCTAATCGACTCCCTGTGGACCGAGGCTGGCTTTCACGCAGCGATTTAACAAGGTGACACCTGTCAGTCGGGTCTGGCAGCCAAGATACACCACGAGTGTAATAAACTGCTCATCCTCCTTTGCCTCCTCACACACGAGAGTGCTTCCCCGCTGGTCCGCTGGCTGCCTGCAGCTGGAGCCTCTGTGGCATGTGCAAGGAAAACATATGCTGATGGTCCTGCTGCAGGCCGTGACCCGGACCCCAGGTCAAGCCTCTTCCTTACCTTTATAGGATTTACCTGCCTGATCCGATGTGATGGGGATGGATGATGTGCTGTGCTCATGGATCAGTGTGCCTGTAAACTCCCACAGAGACTATTTGTTACCTGTCTGGGGATACTGTAGATTAACCTGTTCATATATTTTCATCTATCAATACGATCATATATTCAGCTAATACAGTAATAAATAACTGAATAGTTGCATTGTAAGGGTTGATTTATTATTCCTTTTTGTGTCCAGAGCTTGGCTGTGAAGTAAACAAATTACTGCCAAGTCAATGGGGGTGGAAAAAAACAGCACACCATGGTTCTAATTGATTCCCCAGGGCTACTGTACAGTGCAGTTAAATCCAGGAGAAAATAAAAGTGTCTCCCGGATCTGTCTGCGATCTGCTGCCACACTGACCCGCACTTTTTTCTCGTTGCCTGTCACAGTTGGCAGGAAGCAGAACCCCTGGGAAGCATCAAACCTCAATCATTTTCCATGTTTTACCTCTCCATCTGTTTCTCTGTGTCTTCCAGTTTTTTAAACGACAGCTGAAGTGGTGCGTTCTTGTCGAGTCTTGTGAAGGACCCGCCTCCGTAGTAGCACACATATGCAATGCTGTTTTCAGGAAAACTTTGAGCACCTCTCTCCCCGTCATTTCCTGTCGAGCCACCGTTTTATTTCAGGGATGCGTGGATGTGCAACTTCCTTTAATCGCCAGGACCCTAGAGTCATGTGTACAGACGTGTGTGTGTGTGTCTAAATGCTTGTGCATCGCCTTAGTTTGTATATCAGTCAGTAATCGGAGCTAGCTGGAGCGCTGACATCTCTGTCAGTGTGTGTGTGTGGGTTTGCCGGTGCACATGCAGCGAGAGTGATAGAGTGCAGCCAACATGTTGACAGCCGCCAAGTATGCAAAAATGTGCAAGGAGGTGATGTCGTTTACAAAGGAATTATTGCATTCACAGATACAAGCTGTGGCTCAAACGATTTCCCCAGGACCGACTGTGAAGCCGCTCGACAGGGAGAATCTTCTGGCAGCAAAGCAAAAAGAGCTGTAGAGTTTTTGCCAGTGCCGCCCTAGAGCCCTGCTTTTGTGTAATTCCAAGCAATATGAACTCTGAATTTAGATAGCTCATTACCAGCACTGTGTATTTTTTAATTCACCTACCCACTGTGTGTCTCGTTGTTGGTGGAACCTTTTTTTGCTGCTTTATAATATCCAGATAAATATGCTGTACATTTATGTCCGTAAACAGGTCTTTGTAAGAGGCCTCTTGGTAACAGTCTCTAGGCTGAGGCTTCACTCCTACTTGTGAAGTGGTGGGATTATTTGACCCGGCTCTTATAATGTATAGTTTCCTATATAGGGCTTCTTTACGTATGGCTGGGTGTGTATAAGCCGGGGCTTTGGAGTGTGCAGGATAAAGAAAGACAAGGGGATAGTCATTTGAGGATCCCATAAGCAAATAAAAAAGTAGGGAGGGGGGTTGACTGAAAAACAGAGGTAGATTTATAACCTGCCTTTTGGACGAGAGGAAGTGCATTATGCGAGCGCTCAATAAATCGTTAATTGATGCTATGACTCTGGATGCGGCACAAATTCAGCCCATCCTGCCGCGGTCAGGGGAGCCGCGGCTCGGCGACATCGTGGAGTGTTACCGTTTTGTTTTTTTTCAAACAAGCGCTTACCTTGTCCACTGTTTTCAAAGCTGCGCTGATCTCTGTACAGCCCTTTGCCATTTGACAAGAAGGAGGGCTTAGTCACCACGGCTCTGATCCCGGCACGAATCTACCGACATCAGAGACCAAAGACAAAGGCAGGGCGGATACGTTTAAGCTATCGCCTTCAAACAAAGCGGAGAAAGAGGGCTCCTGTGATCCTGTGATTACTGACACTAGATCTGCAACACGCCCGGTGACTCGATTAGCACACAGCCCCACGCAGCATATTGAACGAATGCTATTTTTTTTAATGCTAATGAGAAACCAAGCCTTTCCTCTCTGTCTCAGTGTTAATTATCAGATCAGTGTGTAGTAGCGTTGAGTGGGTGTTTGTTGCCTGCACAGAAAGTCACAGCTGAAACTATTTTCAGATCTGAGTTCAGTAGTGCCGATCCAAGGTATTCCACCGTAGCCTTGGCACTAACGTTTTCCTCCAGCTGTTCTCTATACACAGTATCCGACTGCTTTTGTTTTACCTCTTTCTCGTCCAACACTATTGTCTTGTGGTGCAGAAGGAGGAAGGGAGTGTGGGGGGTGGTGGTGGTTTGCAGCGGAGTCAGTGTGTGCGAGCTCGTAGTTCAGTTGCTGACTGAACTGAATGCATCTTACAGGGAGTGTGGGTGTTTTCATCTCTCGCTTCCTTTTCTTCCTTTTCTTCCTTTTCTTCCTTTTCTTCCTTTTCTTCCTTTTCTTCCTTTTCTTCCTTTTCTTCCTCTTCTCTCTTCTCTCTTCTCTCCTCTTCATCTTCGAGTGGTCATGGCTGACCATACTTGCCAGCAGATATCACTGATTTGCAATACAAAGAGTAAGAGAGCAATAGAGAGAAAGATATTATTTGATCAGACTTGGCCAGAGTGGGGTTTTGCAGAATTAAGTTAGAATCTGCTGTTTTAGATAGAGCCTGTGTGGTCAAAGCTTTTGCCACACAAGACGTTTGATCCTTTTAAAATGAAAGCAGTGTCCCCCTCCGTCCTTCTCTCAATGGGTCAAATATGTCAAGTATTTCTTGCAACTAGAGAAAATGAGCCTAAAAAAAAACAAACCTTTATTAGAGCATGGAGACATTTCCTGGATTTCCGAGACTCCTTCAGGAACCAGTTGATTAAGAATAGGTGTTTTTTTCTTTCTGTTTTATTTTTTGGGGTTTCACTATTGTTTCTTTATTCCTTCCGGCCATCCCTTTCCCCCCCTTTTTTTCAAAACTCTTCCAACATATTTTAAATATACTAATCTGTAACCCCATGGGTTAGTGGGTGGGAATGGGGATTTCAATTTGTCAGTATGTTTCATGAATATTACAGCCCTTGAATTATGCCAAAATCTATACTCTTTGTAACATTCCCTTTTGTGAAAGAAAAAACTTTGAAAATCAATAAAAATATTTACAAAAAACCCCCCACCACATGTTAAAAAGGAAAAGGGAAAGAGGGGGAAAAAGAATCTGCTGCTTCTTTTTGTGTTTCCCTAAAATGTGTTAAGGGAAAGGATGGAAAGAGGGAAAAGAAAATGGTATTGAACTTAAACAAGTCCAACATATTTTAGATTTCAGAGATTTGTAATCATATCACATGGTTTTCATTGCAGATCAATGTTGAAAAATCCACTTTAAAGTCTCCATATCTATATAAATGTCAAACGTTAATAAAGATGTATTATCATATGTTCCTGGTCCAACCAACCAAGGAAGCATGTAGCAAAAACACAACTGAATGTATTAAAGTGGTTAATAAGTGGTGTATTTATGGCTTTATTAACAATTGTATTGAATTGAGTAATAGTGCATTGCTTTTTATTTGAAATGAGATACACTGCATTGCCAAAAGTAGACACCCAAACCCATGCTCCCATATGTTATTGCCGAGCATTTGATCCAAAAACCCTGGGGATTAATCTGCTGCTGCTGCAGAATAAAAGCCTCCATTCTTATGGCAAGATTTTTTAACCTGGCTGCAGGGATTTGCCTCCATTCAGCTACAAAAGCATTAGTGAGGTCGTCGGACATTAAGACTCGCAGTTGCTGTTTGGGATTGAGGTCAATGCACAGGCCTGGCTGCATTGTCTTTCCTTGTTTAAACACAGCTGAAGCCACTCTGAAATATCACAGTACATTTTAAATAGACATTTTTTTGGAATTGCCCAAACCATAAACAGACCCAGGCTAAAAGTAAGGGGACAGGGTTTTTCACAATGCTTCACTTCATGTGAAAGTCATTAGTCAACAGATACAAATTATAAGGATTAACAGAAATGTATTGGAGTGTCATTATACATTTGTCTCTATTGTTACCTTCACAAAGGGAGTTGTTTTCACCTGTGTCCGTTTGTTTGTAGGTTAGTTGGTTGGTTTGGTTGCATCATTGCACAAAAACTGCTTTACATATTCCAATGGAACTTTCTTCAGGGACATGTCTTGCGATTTCCCCACAAAGATATCTGATGTGTTTAAAAGACTGATTGTATGTGTGCCACTTGATTGGATGTTTGCCCTTGCCAGAGGTATGTGTCATTCCAGTTAATCTCTGCTGTTTATTTCAGTTGAAGAAATAAAATAAATAGTCAAGGCTATAAAATACTTTTTATTCCCTTTCGAGGAATTATGTAGACAAAAGTGCATACCTATGTGTGCCTTGGTGTAGCTGTGTCATTACTGCAGTGACGCACTTAGTGCCCACTTCTTCAGGATGAGATGCTGTAAGTGTACTATAACGTGCTAATTCCCCTCTCATGGCCTAGTACATGCAATAGACAACACGCACATACACACACACACCAAGTCTTAACCCTCAAACAGCCCACTGAAAAATTGAGGACCGGCAAAAATGCCCTCACTCTGCAAGGTCTATGCTTAAAATGGTCCTCACAAAGATATAAGTACTGGAATACACATGCACAGGCTCTCCAGGATTTTAAAGGGACTCCTTGTGCCACCACTTGAGTGCTTCTCCCGTCCATTTGCTCCTGTTTTCCAATCACTTATAGTCCAGTCTCACCAACCAGCTCTCTTCTATTTTCAGTGCATGGTGACATAGTGATGGCACACACACACACACACACACACACACACACACACACACACACACACACACACACACACACACACACACACACACACACACACACACACACACACACGTGATGAGTAGCAAAGGGTTACACAGACAGACAGTGCCTGACCTGTCCCTCTCTGCCAGCTGGGTCTAGGTGACCTCAGAGGAAATGAACAGAGGGAGAAGATAGAGAGAATTAGAGGACGAGTGAGAGGAGAGTCAGAGCGAAAGTTGCAGATCTTTGTCTCAGTGACTCATAAATCTTCACACTGGACAAGTGGAGCACTCTGAGATGAGTGCAGACATACAGAGAGCTCTCTGCTTTCAGTATAGGCATTTACTTTATGTGACTTGTATGCATATATATTGTTAATATTACCTGCCTCCCATTTTTAATGGAAATATTCATGTATACCTTTCTATACCACTTACAGTATATTGTCCAGGTTTGCAGGAGACTGAAGCTAAATCTGCATTCCTTTGAATTGTGGGAGGAAGCTGGACTAAAACCCACACAGACACGGGGGGATCTTGCAAACTCCACACCAAAAGACCCCAGCTGAGCCAGGATTTGAGCCTTTTAGCCGGGAGGCAACAATGCTAAGATGGCCATGCAGTTTATGTTTCCTTTCCTGCTCTGGTATATTAAATACAGAGTTAAAGGAATTAGGATTTCTTCTTCGTCAGCCAAGAAATGATTCTTCAACCCCTCGTTGACACTCTTTTTAACAGAGCAATACTAATAGTAACATGTAAACTTAGGAAGCTACATATGTGTTGGTAAGTGCAGCTTGTATAATCTTTGGATCAGGCCAGGCTAACTGTTTCCCTTTGTTTTCCATTCTCTATGCTAAGTTATTCTATCTTGGTCATATTTATTCATGTTTAGTACACAGACGTAAGAGTGACACCAGTCTTCTCATCTTACTTTAATAAATAAAAAGCATATATACTATATATATATATAAATATATCACACTGTGGCCAGTTAAACCTGCAAAACATCACTGAAACTGAGACTCAATGAACGATATTTGAAGACACAACATCTGGTCTTCTGCATTTCCCTGTTGACTGTACACTGAGCCTTTTCGTTCAAACCCCTTCCACTGTGTTCCTTTTTTACCTTTGTGATTCTCGCTTGCTCACAATATGAGATGTTTTAAAGCGAGTGTAAGGCTGCTGCGGCGTCACTGCTGAGGACAACTCCATATTAAGGTCAGCCCTGTGTGAGCATTAGTTGCCTGCTTCAGCACTGCAAGCGGCAAACACACTCTCTTCATTGTGAGTCCACACACACAACCCCATTAAAAAGTCTTAGCAACATGTATTTGCTAATGGTGTGCAAGGCTGATGATTATCCACAGGTTGTGGGCTGCCGGTGCGCACATATTAATCAAGTGGTAATTGTTATTTTCTTCATTAGTCTACTTCTTCCCTCAAAGCCTGACACAAACACAGGCACACAAATGCACACCACACTACCAGTCCCTGTGCGATTTTGCCTTGATGTTTGTGTTAAGTGCTCGTTACTTGCATGTCTGTTCTACTATCTGTGCTCAATTTCAATTAATCCTTCCATTTCTCCATGAAGGCAACAGTTGTCATCCCATATGCTTATACCTATACATCCCAAAACTCATGTACTTACACAAATGCATACATTAACATATGATGTTTCTTTACCATGGACACTTCGTTTCAAAATGTGAGCAGCACAAACATTTTCTCCTTTTCTTCTACACATTCAGCTGCACTGACTCACAGTGCCCAGGGCCTTTCAACAGTTAAAGCTCCTTCAGCAGGAGGTGCACATACAGTACGTCGGCCCTGATAAAAGCTGTGTTATTTAGTTCTGGTTGTTGTGAGTCACAGCTCTTGTGTCAGCACCCCTGGCGTCAGTCCAGCTTGCCAGCAGATGCTACAAAGTCTGTCACACTTCTGCAGTGGTTATGACGTGTTGTGATTGGAGAACAAGCCTGCCTTGCTTACGCCTATACATTATCTATCCTCTGCTCTTATCAAACCTGCTGCTGCTTTCTTTTCATCCCCACTGAATTGTGAGTATGTATTTCCAAAGCCAAACATTTAGTCTTGATTAACACTGTATTATCAAGCCTGCTTACGTTTAATGTGTTGATCCTAGATTACTGGAGAGGCTTTGCAAATGCCATCACTGCTGTTGTTTTGATGGCAGAGTCGTGTTCTTATCCCCGTTTAGAAATATTGTTCTCTGAAAATTGCCAGACAACAGACGGGCTATTCACACACAGACAGGAGGAGAATGCCTGGCGCTGTCCTCGGTCCTGTACCGCTCGGCAAGAAACAGCAGCAGTGGAGCTGTCCATGGTGCTGAAAACAGACTTTCTGGAAGATTTTGTCTTTCCATTAGCCCTCAGTATAAATGAGCATTTGCACATATATCAGTGTGCTGTGGTGGCGATATGTGAGAACGCACCAGGGACCTGACAGCGTGTCACAGCTATGATAAGGCTGAGCTGTGAATGATGAGAGACAGACGGATGGGTGAAAATGACGAGGAAACGTGCTGCATCTCAATGATAGGGCTAAATGCTGCTGTTTTAACAGTTGACTCTCACATAGTAAGACTTTTTTTTTCCTCTTCCCATTGCTTTAAAATGGGTTGGACTCTATAGCAACATTTTAATGAGAAATAAAGTCTGATAATTGCCTCAAGTTAGCTTTGTTAATGAATAATAAACACTAAATGTTGTAAAAGTCAAATCTTGTGTTAGAGGTCCAGTGTGTAACATTCAGGTGAAAGGGATCTATTGGCAGAAAGTGTGTTTCATACAAATTGTACAAACAGTTGTTTTCTTTACCCGTCGAATGAGGCCTTTAATTTAATTACATTATATTCACATCAGGAATATATGTTTTCTTTCAGTCGTCCAAACTGAACAAACTAAACACCTCTTGATTTTTTATAACTGAAGGCTGCCACAGGTTCTCTTTCATGTTTGGAAGGGGAGGTTAAGGTGAGGGGTACTCAGCCTAATCATGGGGTTTCACCACTAGATGTCCCTAAAGTTTACACACTGAACCTTTAAGTAGAATTATAAATAAATGTTTAGGTTTGCGGAGAGAAGGAGCCTAGCTTACTAGACCTGTGCAGCTATGCTCCTCATCTCTGTTTGAGGCTAGCAGCTTGAGGCTACGGTAGTCACAGTTACCATAACACACTGAATCTCCAACAGTACACATGCAGAGTTTCATTGTGGCTAACGTGGTTGTCAGGATTTCAAAAGGAGTGAGAATGTCTAAAAATATAAACCAAACAACGGATATTTTTTCCGCACTCTAAAATTAGAATTGTTGTTATTAAGAAGTTAATATTTTATGTTTGTGGGACACATGCTGTCGTTCGGACTTTGAACTTTTCATTTCCTGTTTTACTTTGTAGATCCTTTCCTTTTCTTTCCTGTCTTTATCCTGTTTACAGCTCCTGTTGTAATCTGCCCTGCCCTGGCATGTTTCACCCATGTTCAATTATCCCTGTCTCCCTTCTGTATTTAGTCTCTGTGCTCCCAGTTCTCCTTGTCAGTTCAGCTTGTCAGTCCCGTTCAGTTTGGCTTGGTTTAGTTCAGTCCTGCTCTTTTCAGTGCTGTTTCCCTGTGCTTAGCTTTAGTTAGTGTCTGCAATCATGAAAACAATACACATGCAATGTTTGGATGAGGACACATGAACACATGCAGAGTTGTCATCAGCAGGTTTTGATAACATACAAATAAACAAAGTTATGGGCAAACAATGGCAAAGAAAAATAAGACCACTGCTTACAGGATCTAAACAATTCCCTTAAAAAAGGTACGTATAAACCCTAGTTTTCAAAAGTTTTTTACAGAAAGTACTGATCGAGAATATAGAAACAGGAGTGTTCTCTCTGTCCACGACAGCTTCCAGAGCACCAGGGCTGGCGCGCTAAGAACCATAAAGCATCTAAAAATAAACAGTGTTCCAATAGTCTGAAGTGTATTGAGTTGTAGCCAACCATTCTCACATACCGGCTGCTCGGCCATATTTTCAACCCACTGTAGAAATCTAAGTGCAATGATCCATGAATTCTGCAGCTCTGTGATGTTCACGGCGAAGTGTGTGCTCTGTGTGTGTGTGTATGCTCTGAGTTATGAAAGGCAAACGACACAAGACTTGAAATGTGTCCATGTAATACCGTGTCCTTCATTCAAAGACATCTGATGTTCAGTCATACACACAATTGCA
>NC_083641.1:2337500-2440000 GCF_963576545.1 Limanda limanda | reverse complement strand
TTGCCCTTGGATGTGTAAAGCAACAGATAGAGACATGTGCTGCATGTAGGTTTGTGTGTGGGTGTGTGAGTGTGTACGTGTGTGTGTGTTTTTGAGAGGAAACAGGAAACGGTAGAAGCTTCATCCAAGGCTTCCTTCCCAGCAGGCACAAATGTAAACACACTCCAACCCTTTCTCCTGCGGGTACCCTCCAAAGAGAATAATTTCAATCTTTTATTCATGCTGTTTAATGTAACCCTTTAATCTGGGTGGGAACCCAGGGGGGCTCTAATCCAGGAGTGCCAGCCGCCTGGTGCACGCCGTATACTGCTCCGAGTACATGAGCCCCCATTGTGGCTCCAATCAATCACACAGTCATTACACCAGCACTGTAAATGCCAACAGCCATGCCCAGGGCTCCGGTCGACAGCTCTTCCAGCTCATGTTTCTGCCAGGCCTACCAGTGTGTGGGTATGATTTCCACCTTGCCAGCCCAGCTATACTGCTGTGTCAGTATGTGATAGGCGTGCCAGCGCTGTATTGTTATGATGCGTGGGTGCCGTCTGATGCTGCCAAGCAGTGTCATACAACACTGTTTTCAGGCTGTAAAAGCCCTTTGGGAAAGCCAGCGGTCCTTTTGAACCACCTGTGATCGTTCATTCTCATTTGCCTGCCAGTAGAAAGCTGCTTGCATGAATGGAGAAATTCACAATTGAATTATGGGATATTGTCAGATCTGCATGATTGACGTTTAATTCATACAGGTTGGGTCTGTTATTCTAAAGAAAGGGTCATTTCCAACACTGGGGTTGGTCTGAAAAAAAGGCTATAGTCTCCGTCTCAAGCTTTTCACAGCAGTGGGTGCTTTTTGCTTTCCAAGCAAACTTAAAAACACTAAAACTTATTTTTCTCTTTCTTTTCTGGCTGCAGTTGTTGTCAAGAGTTACAAGACAGTGTCATCACACTAGCTGACCTTCTCTTCCTCTGCTACAATGGTAACATCCTGCATGGTGGACAGAGGCAGGACGCTGGTGGACAGAGGCTGGAAGCAGGGAGGAGGTGTGAAAACAAATTACAGAACTTTCGGGTGCAGCTTTACCTCCCACAGCTGTCTCAAAGAAGAACAATCTGCCTCGTGCTGACCTTTGACCCTTCCTTGTACTGGATGCTTATTTCTCACTGATTGGTACAGCTAGTTCATGTATGATTTCCATTCCAAGTGCTATAATTTATGTTTTCCCTTTGTAATGCCCTGCTCCCTTTTAAATCTGTCAGTATCTATCTATCATTGTCACACAGGTTTGGAGAATTACCACATGTAATTCGTCTTTATTACAGAGAGGTGGACAAAAGTCCCCATTTGCTTGTAAGAACAAAAATTTTGGTGTCTGAAAAATCTCTAATGCTGAGCCTGCCTGACTTGTTTGAATACAAAAACCCTGCAATGGTGTCTATTTATATCACTTTATGGATACATACATACATGATATCATGTTGAGAAACTGAGGATACAGCTGCAGGTCCCTGCAAAAATGTCAACATCCTGACTATTTAATGATCCACAACGGAGATGTAGAAGTGCTGCACGGCTGCATTACACTAGGAGCAGGCTATTTTAGGTATCATGAAGAAAAACATAAGATCACACTGTTGGAACACAAACCTGTTTGATGCTCAGCAGGGGAAAACACACATGCACAAGCAACACAGAGATTAAATTTGTCAGTGTGATTCACTTTTATCAGTAGAAGAAATAAGCTTTGTAGATGAGTACTGACCCCTGAACCTCCCGATTTACAAACAAAGTGCTCAGGCTGTATTTGTGACATTTGTTGCAGGGTGTATCCAGGGGCGGGGCAAGGGGGGGCACAGGTCCAAGATGACATTTAATTGGCCCCTGATGTGCAAATTAATGTGTGTTATCACACACAAACCCATCCTCCAAACACTTCAGTATTATATTCCTGTTAGAATCCCATTCACACAGCTTCAGCATGAGGAGAAGCCCAAAGACCTGTCGTGCCTCCCTGTGGTCACTAAACTGTAACTGTATTTGATCATATTTCAGTGGAATAGCTTGGAACAGTTGGTTGTATTAGCCACTAATATCATTGTGATCATGTAAGCCTATATAATAGGCTTTATAATATTTATGACATTCATGTTTAAGTGCTGCAAGGGTCAGCTTTTGGCAAAGTTTGTACTTTATAAAAATCATTATCACTGATATATATGGTTCATAAAAGTATGGAAACTTGAAAATGAAATTCCCTTCCGTTCTGAATTTCCGTGAGGGATGAAGTAACTTTAATGGTGTCTGAGAGTATAAATCTCGTACTGAATATATAGTCACACCATTTCATCTGCTGAGGCATGAAATTGTATCACTGAACTATTGGATCTGTGTACAATTCATCTGGATGAACAACGCGTACAGGAACAGGCTGCCTCCGTTAGTGGACAGACGCAGCTTTAAATAGAAAATGGAAAGTTGGAGAATGCATATACCACCTCAATAGATTTACCTAGAACAGTTTATTACAGTAATGGTGTCTTTCAGTGACAACAATTCAAATGAAATAGGAAAGAGTCCAACAATGCATTTGGCATTTTTAAGATCAATGGAGAAAGACTGACAAAAATTCCCTCAAACGCCATAACCACCACAATCAATATATACAAACCCATTATCATGATTGCTATTACTGGCATTTCCTATTTCCCCATTCACGTGCTGTACAACTTTTCCTTTCAGCTTTTGACCGTGCAAAATGGGGTCAAGTCTGACTCACTACTTTCTGTTCTTTCTAATGTTCATCTCTTTACACTTGTCCTGGCCTGGCAGCAGCTGTCAAGTTTCCTCTTCATGTCCTCAACAGTGGTCACCTGTAGCTTGTCCCAGGTACACTGCATTTTTGTCATACTTCTAACAGTGATATATATCCTCAAAATAATATGTTTGAGTATGGAAGAACTATGACACATGATGAACTTAAGAGGGTTATGTGTAATAAGCTGTTAGGACCATCACCATTGTTACTATAAGTGGTGATAAAACAGACAAATTAACTCTTACATGAAGACTACAATTCCTGATACAGGATGGCAATATGAGAAAAGTTAATAAAAAAGAAGACAAATCAAGTAAGCTATGAAATTAATATAACAATCCCCATCTATATACATAAACATACTTTTTGTCTTTATAAAAACATTTTTGCAATGAATCATTTTCAGTTTGGTTTATAGATTGAAGATTGGCCGTTACAATTTGTTCAAGTCAATGTCATCACATTTCTGAACACGGAATTACATGACTTTGATAGAAGGACAGAAAAGATTTAATTTAGTAGATGAACAATTCCTTTCACCTGCTCTTCACATCGTTCATACGGAGGCATCTGTATTTGTAATGTTTATCCACTGAGTCATTCCTTTGAATTGAATTTGTGTCATTTACCTTTACCAGGCATTTGTAGTAGAACATTGTTTTACTTAGTGACTGAATAACCCAAAGCCAATGACTAATGGCTGAAGAATGTGTGCTTTAATCACCAGTTTGAATGTAAATGTGACCGCATCTGAAACATTTGTTTGTTTTATTAATTCAGTGGGTTTTTCCACATTATCAGGTGCTGCAAACGCCTCTCTTGGTATTTGAACAGTCAGGCCCATATGTCAGTTTGCCAAAAATCAAGTAGGGTAGAATAAGCAGACTATTAACCTAGCTGATAATGGACCATTGCCACCATTTAGTCGTGTATTTGTCTTGGTGGCCAGCCAAGCTCTGGCCTAAATGAACTACAACACATGCATTTGGTTTGGAACGGCACTGCAGAGATCAGCCAGAGAGCAGGTGACTGAAATACTCATTAAAATGAAGCAGCAGGACAAGGAATAGCAAAAAGGTTGTTAACACAGCACTAACAAACGTTGATTTTGTGCAGCCTTTTTGCTGCTGTGTTCCTCTCGCCCTCCTGGCATAGTGGGATATTGCTGGAGAATTCATTGACTTTGGCCTTTCCTTATTCATGCCTTTAGGACCCTCCCTGATTGGCACCATTGTCTCTAAATACGCCTGCTGAAACTATTTTATCTTTTCAATTTAGCTATTTCACCTCTTGTATTGTGTTTAACTGCAGCTGGGAAAAGAGTCTGGGCTTTGCCAGGGGAAATCAGTTGAATTCCAATATTTCTATCATTCAGCATGAGAACAGCGAACGGCTGAGGTATCAAGGGTACCGACAATGTCAGCAGAGTTGTATTGGCAGCATCCTGCAAGCTTGCCAAGTCTTATCCCAGCTTTAATGGGTTTTCGCTCAATAACAATGAAGAGACAGAGAGCACCATAAAGACAGAATCAGCCAATCCGCTCTGAATCTTAATAAGGTTGGACGCATTTTAATACGCCGTTCTGTGCATAAGCTCGCTTTCCATGTTGAGCTCTCATGCACTGCCAATCAAACAAGTTGCAGTCGCTGACAGTCTGGAAAGAGTTTGGGAAAATAGCCCAGAGGAGTTATAGTTACAGTATGCGTTTGCTGTGCAAGCGAGGGAGCAGGAAGGCTTTTTCTAATTCCAGGCGCTGAGGAGGAAAATATGTCCCAAACAAGCCTCTGCTGTAATCTGACCCAGGGCAGCCAGTCCCAGCTGCTCCACGCAACAATCAAAATGCTCATGTTATTTTTCATGCATTGGACGACATATTGGGCCTTGGGCAATCAATCATTCCTATGTATCAGTGTGGCTTCAGAGGGGGAGGGGGCCTTTTGCTGTTGTGACTCCAGTGAAACTATTCATGCATTCACTTTTCTATCGCTCATTCAATTATTGATGCCATCACAGTTGGACAGTTGAAAGAGCTTGTGTGAAAACTTAAGCAAGCACTTAAGCGGTTATGACATGTGGGGTGTAAGATATATATATTATACGTGGTATATGAGAGTGAATAAATATAGGCAAGCAGGTGGTGTGAGCTAAACAGCAGATGCTGTGTTGCATGGCAAAAACCATGGACTGCTGGTATGGCATAAAGTGGGTTAGTGGGTCGGAGGCTCAGGCTGATAGGAAGCATACATTTTACGTCGATTTAAAAATCCTTAATTAGAGTTTGGTTCTTCTCATAAAAGGGGGCAAATCAAAATCAAAACACAGGCTGCATCTTGGAGCCCATTGGCTATCACCTGACGAGGAATTAGCCTCTGGGGGCCAAGACCAATATTTTGGGGCTTCTAGTGTAGACAGCTGACATCTGGTCCAAGACTCCATTTTCCATATATCATGTAGAGACTCGTTTCTTATATCACATAAGCCAAATATGTCTCCATACAAACACATTTTGACCAATGTCTATAAACAGCTATTTGCATATGAATGTAGATTGATTAAAAAGCTGTTGCTCCTCGGTCAGTGATCCGCCTCTTTTGTTCTCACACAGACTGTTTACCTGCTCCAGAATGATTGGTCAAACTAGAAATGGAAATCAGAAGGCTTCAAAAGCTGCATATTCACATATTCACATGCAGAATCCGTTTGTACGGACCCCGCCCCCACAGAGAAATTGGATCTACTTTCAGAATGACATATTTTCTACTCATAACAAGCTGTAAATATTAAGAGCAGTTTTATGGGTAATGATGATGTGGTGAAATTGACTTTTACTGTCTGGCCCGTTTTTGTTAACTTTATTTAAATTTCTGAATCCCCAGTTCCCAGAAGGCACAGTCACACCTCTCGTTCAAAGCCAATCCATGCCTTTGCACAGCAGTCTGGTTTATAGAGGTGCTGTCGTTGGAAAAATGTATATATCTGTTTCCTCTGCGATGGATTTTTACCCTTCACGACTACTAAACATCCACTCAAAGTGGTGAGTTCAGGTGAAAAATGACTATGGTCTTTTCATTTCTGACAGTGATGGGCACAAAACAGTGGGATGTCATTTGAGAAAGGTGAAGTTTTCTGTTTTGACTTTACAAAGTTAATCCAGGAACACTTGTCAGTTATGTTATTTCTTATACATTTGATTCAGTCAATCTATCTTTTATCATATTGTGCATGATACCTGCATGATAGCTAACATCTTTAAGTTTTAATTCCCTTTAAGAAAGGTACAATCTCTAAGTTTTGCTAGTCGCTAACAGTTGTTTACTTACCAGTAGTGTCGAAATGCTGCAAATTCAGCATCAACTTCATTTGGCAAGAGCTGTTTCCACCAGGGACACGTAAAACTAGTTTTAACTATTGTTTTACTTTTATTTCTATCAATGCTCCTGCTAAAGTTAGAATGCTAATCAGCCCGTCTAATCACTTTCTAATAGCAGGTCACTGTAGCATCCATTCTGTCCTGAAGACGTAGCATCTTACAGGGCGTAGTATGATCTATTAACTTCTTAATAAACAATGGTGGCTAGCTCTTGGTAAGAAACCACGGTTAGCCGCAGAGAAAATTATAAGTAAGTAGGTTAGTTGACTATCATCTTCATGTACATCATGTTTTGTAGTTTTTGTACTTTGGAATTGTATTTTTAACTGTATTGTACTGAATTTTTTTGATCAAATCAATTGATATATTTTAATGCAAGCACTTGTGTCTGTATTTTTCCTTAATTACAACATTATAGCTTCAAAAACTAAAACTTTCTGGGCTCGAGGAGCTAAATCTAAATAGGGTAAATGATAAATCGGTCACAGTCAGTAGATAATAACAATTACCTGATCTTATTTGGCTGTTTACAGCTATCTAACAGCCCACATCTTGTTTTATGTATAGAGTGAAGAGGAAGGGAGATATAGATGTAAAACTGTATCTCTGTTTTCCCTCTGCTCATGCCCTTCCCTTTGTCTTTTAAAATCTCCTCCAGCTTGTCTCTCTTAGTTGTATGCTGATGGCAACAAATTGCTGCGAGACCAATTTCCCCCAGCGTTTGTGTTTCCACAGCAAATTGCCTCATCTGTTAAAAATGGGTAGGTGATGCATCTGGAGGGATGAAACATTTATCGGAGGGCAGTTTTCATTAAGGCAAGGAGAGAGCTTCCATCAATATTTCAATGGCCCTGCCAGCTCAGTGTGCCAATGTGTGCAAGCCTGAGAGTGTGTATGTTCCTGTACATTTGATCATGATAGACAAAATCCCCCAGAATAAGGATAACATGGCAGAACTCACTTCTTTAAGGGGCACTGTTAAGATTAGAATAAATGTAGATTTTAGGATTCGAAGTATATGCACACTTCATGTGGGTTTTAAAGGGAATGAAACTGGACATTATCCACATTATCTACAGATTTCCTTCTCTCTACCCTCTACCCTTCTACACACTCACGTGCCAGCGCCCGTTTTCTCTCAGACGTCTCCCAGAGTAGCAGCGTGCGTTTCGGCTGTTGTAAGCCGCTCCGAGCATTTTCATCTGTCACACTTCTTCAGAGTTCATGGTGCTGGTTTTAGTCCCTTGCATCAAATATTCATAGAGGGAGAGACAGGAGAGGCAGGTTCAGCACGTGCTCTCCTGTCTGACTTCCATCCCTCTCTTCAGATAGCCCTTAAATCTCCATCATGACATCTCTCTCTCTCACTCTCTCCACTTTGTCGTCACTGTTGTTGTTGCCATCAGCGAGGTCTGATTTTCAGCTATCAATAGGAGAATATGTATAAGGAAGGGGATGGAAAAGAGGTAGTGGCAGAAAGTGACAGAGACAGAGAGAAGTCAGAAACAACAGAGGCATGGATAGTTAGGGTGTTTTTTTAACACTTATGGTGCAATGTGAGTTAAGTAACGTCAGCTTTAAAATATAACATGCTAAAAATGTGACAAATTCAAAAAATACTGCTCCTGCTGACTTGCCTTTAATAGCATTTTACACGACAGATGAATGTATAATAGTGTACTAGAGATAACTTATCTTATCGTACTTGGCAGCTTGAAGAAACAAGCACCCACACTCTGACAGAGCTTTCACCTTCTCCCACCTACTCAGCTTTTATATGTTACCGGACTAATTAATGAACTTATCTTATAAATCAAATCCTTGCATCCTTTAATAGTGTTAAATATTCATTGGAGCAAGTTTAAGTGTAACATCAGGGTTTGATGTGTGTTGGTTGAATCACTCTAGATGAGAAAAAACTGATGGATAGTTTTCTTCTTTTATCAATTGTTGTTTACCACAAAAACCCTGTAAATACTGTACGATTTAAGCCAGTTTTTGCTGATTTCTGAGTCGTACGATTTTCAGCTTCCTTGTGCGTCATTTGCCATGCAGTGTACAGGACGGAGCGAGTAGTGATGTATTACTCCCGACCAACTGTCGGACCAATGGTCGGCCGAATTCATCCTCTTGCACAGTTGAAGGAGAGCCACGAGTCGATTCCTCAATCTCTGTGCCTAGTGGCGAACACAGTGAAAGTAAACTGAACGGAAGAAGCCTCTTGGATGAGAGATGAAACGCTAAATCACATGATGTGCTTCATGGGCTTTAGTATGACACACACAGTCTCCACTGACAGATTGAGGTCACAGTGTGGTGGAAACGTTTGTAATTAATTTATAGTCAATAAAAACATTCCGCCCTATCCTTGTGCGCCTTGTGCATGCGTGTAATCCCATGCTTTACAGATCACATGCATCTCAACTAACCAATCAGAGGCCAGAAAGAATTTAGGCCGAGTCACACATACATGAATGTTTCGGTGGTGAGGCAATAAAATATATTCATCCTGTGGTGAGCCCAGTCACAGCCTGGTTTTGTATGCAGTGGTGAACTTTGACCACGATATTCACTGCCGTTAGGCTGAGACCGATCCAGTAAATCATTTTAAGATGCTTTGCTACTTTAAAGATCAAATTTCGCACAAAGTGAAATCACAGGACGCACCATCTGTAGGTGCATGTTGTCTTGATAATGCAACCTTGAAATAACAGTGAAATTATGCCTACTGGTTTTGTCATTCCATCACTTTCTGTTGCTTTACAATAGCGATGCACCAATAATGCACCTCAGTGACCACACCTCATTTTAAGATCGTAATACCCATGGGTGCCTGCATGTGCTATGGCGTGGGTGTTGGGCGGGAAAATGACAAGTGCATCATTCTGAAACCATCAAAGACGTCACGTTTATGGCCACAGGTATGGGAGTTGAAGTATGGAGATGTGAAGAATGAGTGGGTGGAAAAGCATGAGTGGGAGTGACAGTGCTAGATAAGACATGATGTGGGGGTTAAACACACCGCGTAATGGAGAGATGAAGAGGGAGAGAGATGATGGGAGGGCGTATGAATATTTGATCTCGTGGTGAGAGTGGGCTGGCGAGGTGGGAAGGGCCGTCCCAGAAGTCCTTGTGATGAGTGGTGTTGTAAAAATATTTACCTTAAACACAGCCCTGTGGGACATGAGCAGCGGGGAGTGGGGATTGAGAGGAAGACGAGGAAGAGGAGGAGAAATGTGAAGTCCTTTCTTCCTTTTTCCTTTCCCTCAGTGGTTGCTGACTTTTTTTCCTCTTGCTTCCCGTCAGATAAAGTGGGTCAGCATTACGCATCAGTACGGCACTCTGGAGGGGAGGAAGGGAAGGATTTGAGCTGCGAGAGAGACGGATGGGGAAGAGGTAAGAGGGAGTGCAAAAAAGAGAGGAGATGCTGCGAAGAGGGAAGGATGAAATGAATCATTGACATGGAGAGCAGAGAGAGGTAGAGGTGAGTATTTGTGAGAGTTGGAGATAGAGCAGAGACGGTGAACGAGGAGGAAGAACGAGAGGAGAAGGACAATGATTAATTCATCTCGGGGCCCTTCGCTGCACAGGTCTGGCAACTGCAGGCCGTGAGAGGCTCGGCATGATGGAGAGTCAGCCATTACACATGTTTAAAAGACTGCCTCCCTACACTCCTCTCGTCCTCATGCAGACCCTCAGCTTTGTGAAGGAGAGAGAGAGAGATTGAACGCAGGATTAGCTCGGCCGTGTGTCAGTCGGAGCCTCTGGGCGAATTTACCCGTATCCAATATCTCTAAGAACATGTTTACCCACTTCACAGATATCCAACAGCAACCTCGTCATATTCCCCCCCTCAGACGGATAATGACCAACAGTTTCTTACTCTGAGGAGAAGTGTCAGTGACACACATACAGGTGATAATAAAACAACAGGCCATGGAACTTGAAAGCAAAGATTTAGTGACGCTAAACCCAGTATAACTAATCCCTATTAAGAAGAGTAGGGGTAGATATCACAAAATGGAAGAGAAAATTGTTACCATACAAATAGTTACTATACCAAAAAAGGCTATTTTAAAGACATACATTTTAAATGGTCAATTCACCTGAAACAAGGCTCCTTTTAGAAAATCCACACACTTCACATTGAGCATTTTTTCATCGGAGCTGGTTCCTGTCTGTGGACAGTGTGCTCCACTGTGTTGCTGTTAAATTTTTCAAATGTAATTTTTCACTGTGCTGAACACTAACTAAATTCTCAGTCACCTCCATGACATTGATGGAGGCAGAGGAGATCTCCAGAGTTTTAATATGTTGACCTGACCAAAACACAATCTATCTTTTTTTTTCAGATAATTTGTTTAGTTCTATTTTTCTTGAATTGTTTCTAAACATGATTGTTTCAAATCTGTTTCCACATATGAAATTACTTTGTAGGACCTTGTTCTTCAATGTTAATTTATTGATAATGCAACGAAATGCACAAATAGCCCTGGGTATTGAAAGTGTCAAGGGTTTGGTTGTGAAGGCAATTTAATCGAGTGGCAAATAGGAGTTTAACTTCCCCACTAACATTGAAAACAAAAAATGATCTAGGTCTCTTGAGAAGTACATCAAATGGCTTTTACAGATAATGTCAACCATACACAGTCAATTCTGATAGAATATAACTTCAAAATCTGCTTCTGCTGCCATTCATATACTGACAGCACAGCCATCAGGGACTGGGTTGTGTAACTTGCCCAAGGACACACAGGTATGCGGACTGGAAAGGCAAGGGATTGAAACACTAACCTTCCGAGCCACAGCCGTTTATAGCAACTGAAAAATTTGCCATCAATATTATTAGCAGAAGTATATTGAGTCTAACAACACTGAAGTTAGCCTTAAAAACACTATGTAGGGTTTTAGATTGTATGTAATCTTGTCAACTTCAAACTCCCCAAAAGACTAATCAGAACACAACCTCAGTCTCATCTACAGTAGTGGTACACCTGTACTTTCTTCAGCACATAAAACTCAGACAAGATTTAATGTTGTTTAAGTAATTTGGGCGAATGGACATTCTGCTGTTATTTACAAATGTCTAAAATCAAAGCCATTAATCCTGACTGAATCTCACCAGGATATGTTGGCAAGTCATGCAATGATTTCATGATGTTGACTTTGCAACAGACTGCAACCCAGTGAGAGGAAGACAATTTGTGCATTCAGTCTAGTCCCCCCTCCTTCCTGTTTACCACCACATCACCTTCTCCACTTTCTGTTTAAGGATCTGCCAAGACAAATCCAGCACACCTCAGGCTGCTCACACTGTGCAAACCTCGGTGAACCACCCTTTTTTTTTTGCAATCTAAACCCACCTAGGTCCCTCATAAGCCTGCCAGGCTATAGATGAAAACATCAGGATTTTTCAAAAAAAAAAAAATCTACAAAGCAAAAAGGCCTTTTTAAGTCTGGCGCTGGGACGCCATCATGAGAGCATCGCAGTGCTCCTCGTCAACTTCAAACGGTTGGCAGAGGGTTTGCCAACCAGCTGGTGCAGATGGCCGGACTCAGACGGGACATCCTAATGAGGAGGAGGTAGAGCATTAGTAGTCTGGGCAGGGGTTCAGCGCCCAGGAGACCACAGCAACACACACATACATGCAGCTCTAAGCAGCAACATGCAGCGAGGAGGTGTATGTGCATGTTTTAAGGAGTGAGCAGGGGAAAAGGGGAGAGGAAACCAAGATGGACTCTTGACAACTCACTTCAGTCGACAGACATATTCTCATATCCACACAGACACACACATAAATCCATAATCAGCTCATCACATCCCAGTCAGGCAGCTCAGCATGTCAGAGTTAAAACAGCATAAGGACAGGCTCATATCTCTGTTACTGTGCTGGGAGGTTGAGGGTTCTCTCACTCCTGAGGTGGAAAGTGGGGGTTAATGGGTTCATCGGCTCCAGTCAACCGAAGGCTACCAATGCCACCTAGTGGGCTTTGTGGGTAACATATGACCCAGATGTGAACGATGGTGAAGAAGTGCAGTACTGTATAAACAGTGGTAGGAGGAACATGCATGATATCCAGTGAACACTGGCAGATGGTGTCATGTGACTTGTATTCAGGAAATTATAGATGGCTTTTGACGAATGAGAACTTAAAGGATACCAAGATTTAGGGTTTACTGAACATTTTCATGATTACCACGAAATTAAGTGAAGCATATGCTATATGGTCTTCACAATCCCCCAAACAAAACCCATTGTATAATATCTATGGGACCAGCACCATCTAGTGACATCAGCAAACCACCATTTGAGTGCATACCTTTTAGAAGATGGTGTTCATCTCTCTGGTAGTGTCCCGCACACTTCCATGATGAGAGCCAGTGAAACTGTTCTGGAGGCTTGTGATGTACATTTTTTTACTTTAAAATTTTTAAACCTATTGTATCAATTCAAGAAAACAGAAAACCAATCAAGTCACATATCATAAAAGCAACAACTATCCTTGTACAATACTAAAATGGCATCAGGCTCTAGCTCCCCCTGCGACCCTCAATGGATAAGTATGGGATGAATGGTCATATCAAAATGAATTTGAATGAGATTGAAGCATGGTTCCAGAGGAATGTAGACACCCATTAGCCCCAGAGCAATGAGCATTGGCCCATGTTATAAACTAGAGTTTTATTTGAGGTAAGATTGATGATGTGTAAAAATGCTGCTGGTGTACTTGTCAAACATTTCACAGTTATTTACTTTCACATATATCATATACACGGAATCACAAATGTTTGCCAAACACATCAGTTTTCTGCTCCTTAGCTACAGTTTGTGAAAGCTGTTTTTCTGGCTCTTCAGTTTTGCCTGGTTGTTACGTCAAGAGATCAGTGAGAACCCAAATACAGATGCCAAACTACGACACATTCCAGGAACAGTCTTTATCTAAGACCTACTGTATGGGTTTGGGTAGACAGGCAGTAAGGCAAAGCCATTAAACAAAACAAGGTGAATAACGGCAACAATAAAAACACTTGAAAAACGCTAGAACGCTGAGAAACTGGTACAGAACGAAGAGGGAAAAGACAAAATAGGTAAAGACACAGGTGAAACTAAGGAGTAGCAGGTTATCAAAGAAGAAGGAAAACCAGACCAAGACAAAAATTAAGAGAGACACACAAGGATCCTTCCTTGTGAGTTTCAAAATAATAGCGCAATGATATAAATCCAAAGTCCATAAACAACTACAGTCCACGAACGGTTCCAAACAGTCCAGAAAGTGTCATGAATGGGTCCAGATATCAAAACACAAGAGCAGAATCATGACAGAGGTAACTCCGACAGCAACATCAGGGTCACCTCAACTCAGGATTGTTGATGGCAATTATAATACAAAGTTTGCATTGAAAACCAGAGGCATGCATCTGAAAGACTGGGGCCATTGACCAGGCATGGATCAACAGTGTAACACTAAGTTACATCAACATACATCAACATTTCTAGTGTTTTTAAAGCTTGACTCTGCCTTAAAGACTTAAAGTGATACTCTCTTGGATTTTGTGGCTTTAATTTGGTGTTTAATCTGTCTATTGTGATTTCATAAAAGTGAAATCAGGAGCAGGAGTACTCCTCGAGCAGCAGAGTCAGGTGTTATATCAATTCACGGCAGTTTAAATTCTAATTACTTTTTGGAAGAGATCTCAAGGTTTTAATTTTACTACATTTACCTCAAGGGCAATGGAACAACCATAATCATTTTATATTGAGTTAAAGATTAAACAGGTCTATGTACAGTGGGGAACCTCTGGCATGAACGTGTCGGTGTAAACGTAGTGTTTACAACAAGTAGCCAGCAGAGGTCTGTGTTTAGCAGCGAATGTCCCACAGAGCAGCATGAAACGAACCTCTGTGGATAATGCTGGTTTCAATGTGTTCTCGTAATGTTCCACCGCAAGTTTTAACACAATATAACATTTTAAATGAAATTGTAATGAAGTTTGTATAAGTATTTTTGTTAATGTGTTATTTTAGATTGATGTTGTGTGTCGTGTTAAATTATCATTATTGCTTCAGGACATGAGTATAATTATAACAAAAATGGATTTATCAACCAGAAGAAAGACGTGAATTAATGGTGATATCTTTATTCCTCTTCAGCAGATGTCTTGCATTCTTTTTCGTTCCTCTGTTTCACTTACATTACTTGATATGTTCATCCTTCTGGCTGAAGTTATGACTTCTTGGCAGTGGCGGCAATATGCTGTCGTCTCTGGCCAATCTATATCTATCATTTCTGTCATCGTCAAGGGGCGTGACCGTATCTCTTTGACAAAGGCTGCAGCAAGCAGAGGGGAGAGCAGCATTCTTTTTTTTCTTTTTGCAACAGTGTTTCCAACTGTACTTGAAGGCAGCACACTACAGAACATTCCACTGAAAACCAAGGAAGAGATAGAGTGAAAGGAACTTTCACACTTGGGTGTAATTTGAATAAATCAGGGAATTGTATCAATAGTTTTATTTCTGTTTGAAATAAGTTAGACTGTCCAAAATCACAGCCAATCACAGTTTGTCATGCATCGTCTGCTATATCTGAGCTGAAATTGAAATAACTTCTATATTTTGTTTCTGTTATGTTATTTTTAATTATAAATATGTTTATTGATGAACCAGTGAAATGTATAATTTATTTGTATGCTTAACTTTTTAATATTGTTTATTCTGGATATTTAGGAGTTTGGGCATCTGTTCAGTGTGACTCATTTTCCATCCGAAAGGTTTCGCTTTCGAACCGTTCATAATTATTGCCTTTGTTCTGCCTCCACCAGGACTGGATTTATCGGCTATGTGACACCACAAAAACCTAATCCTGTCACAGAAATTTGATATATGTCAATACAGCCGTATTTCAAAGCAGCATTTCCTCTGGGACACTGTAATTAGCAGTCAGTCACAGTGTATATAAAACTGTGGCACACAGCTCTGGACAGTCCCACAGAGGTCAGGGGATGAAATCATGGAAATGTTTATGAACATGATCTTGAGCAGCCACAGATGTTTGTGGACAGGATTAATATTATCATTATCACTATTACATAAAAACTCATGTCGCTGCAGTTTGTGAGTTTATTTTCTGGAAAACTAAAAAAGTATGCAGATATGTGGAAATCTCAATGACCTCCCAGGAAAAATCTTTTAGCAACAACTAAAGTAAATAGTCATTATATAGATCTTTTTTTTTCACTATACTTTATTTTTGTTGCTTATCTATTTGAGCCAATTAGAGAAAGTTAATGCATTTTGAAAGTAAGACAAATAATTGTAATACTGTATATTTAAGCTGCAGGCATTTACAAATTTTACATTTTAATAGTTGTGCAGTGATTAAAAATAAATGACTAAAACCCATAAATAAGCAACCAGTAAAATGAGCGTGTTTTCTTAGGAAGGAGTCGACAGACCCCGGGAACATGGAGCTCCATCACTATGTGAGTCCATAAACTGCGGCTCTTTTTCCTCAACTCATCTCCTTCTTGGCCTGTAAACTTGGATCATCTGGGTTCACTGTGGGTTGAAATCAGTCACAGTCTGTCTAACTTAAGTCAAGCAGACAGGGATGATGGGCTTTAGGAAACCATTCATTGCACCAAACATTCACTTTTCAGGCCCCATTGAAACACTGACCTGCTGAAGTGATCTGAGGGCAGAGGATCGGTTGCACCTACAGCTCACCACTCACTCGTTTTATATTCTTGTTTTACGCCAAGCTTTGCTTCATTAACCATCGTATTACAAGGTACTACAAATTAGTTAGTTTAAAAAAAACAAAAAAAGAAAGGCTTTTAAGCTACTTTAAAAGTTTGAACTTGTTACAAAATGAAAAACTAAAAGAGTTGTGCGTCTTCTTACCATTAAGGACTTTAGAGACGGCTGCACCAGATTACCGTATCATCCTTCACATTTTGTTGATATGAGTGCGTGGACGTTAGTGTTAGTAGTTAGAAGATAGTAAGCAAGCTAACTTCGTCTAATCAGCTTGCTAGCTAAAATGTTTCAGCGACGGTAGCCAGTGATACCACGGCAGTAAACAGTACAGTTTGAGGATGAACAACATTATTGTCACTGTTATAGGGCAAAAGTTAGCTGGAGCCACGTCGCTTGCTGACAAAGCTGGTGCTGAGTGTGTTTAGCTACATTGGCTTTCATGTCAGTGCCTTTGATTGTTACAGATGCCAGGTTTGCATCCAAATGGAACAAAGCTCTAACCAAATGTCCAAGAAAAAGTGGTGTGAATGAATTAGTTTTTCATTCCACTACTGCTCAGTAAATATTGGGAGTTAGATTCATGAAGCTAACTTCCTAGCCAGGTTCTTCTAAACCAAAAGAGGAAGAGGAAATGAATAGCAACACATGATAAATAATAAGATAGAAAACATAATGGAATGTGACACCTCTGTTCGTTTCATGCGTTGACTGGGAGTTAAGTCTTCGTGTCACTCCACACAGAGCTGATGCAGACACTGATAATCTAGGCCACATATTAGTTTTTGCCAAGTGTGTTGCACTTTGCTCAAATCAATACACCAGATTCTCAATGACAGCCAAGTGTAAAAACTCATGGGTGTTTTTTACTTCAAATTTCCCTCATGAACTTTGTTTTTATGAGCAAAATGAAAACACTAAAACCAGGTAGATGGAAACACATATAGGCCAGTGATGATATAACACAGCATGGTATTTATGTAACACACACACCACCTTGGACCAATCAATCAATGTAAGTGGGAACAATAAAGAAAAGTTTTGTGCCGGAAAATAGAAAATAATATGCCAAGATTGAAAAAAGGAAATAAAATGGGCCAATGAAAAATAATAACAAGGGTAACATGGTCTTGATGTTTGAAATTATTTTATCATATAAATTATATAACTAAAGGTAACTGATGTAATCAAGTTATATTTTCTAAAATGTTTACTTGATATCCTTATCGACTTTTGTCAGTTTGTGGGCTTCATAAATGTTTTTATCATTAACAATAAATATGAAAGTCATTGCAACTTTGTGTGTGTGTTTCTTTCACATTGCCTGTTTCTATGTCGTCTACATGTATGAGTCTCAACCGTTTTATATAAAATGGTGTGTCCGTTCACATAGTTCCTTCGCCTGCATTTCTGAGTGCACATAAGAGCCTGTTTGTTCCATCCAGCCTGTGTGTGTGTGCTTGTGTGTGTGCTTGTGTGTGTGTGTGTGTGTGTGTGTGTGTGTGTGTGTGTGTGTGTGTGTGTGTGTGTGTGTGTGTGTGTGTGTGTGTGTGTGTGTGTGTTCCTTCATCCCTGCCAGTGTTGAGCCAAGGGCCCATCTGGCTCCTATGAGGGCCGCTGCTTCACGGTGCCTCAGCCTGATTCATGGTCGCTGGACAGCCTCAGCTGCTATCCCACCACCGTTTTACATCCCATACTGTAACGCTCCAAAAAACACTCTGTACACCTCCCTGCTCAAACCACGCTCCCACTGACGGACAAGCTCTGCAGAGATGCTACATTTCTGAGTAAGAGGAAGCCTTCAGAAAAAGTTGGCCATCATTTGCATCTGTCTAGTTCCATCTGTTTAAGAAACCGTTGCTTGTTCTTGATCTGGGAGTAATTCTGCAAAGCCATCTTTATCTTTTTCCTCTTCCCTTGCGTTCCTTCAGGGATTACAAACTTTGCCTCAAATGCCGAAAACTCTCAGTACCACGCCCTGATGGAAGGATGTGTGTGTAAATTACAACCAACTTTACCCTCTGCGTGTTGGTTTTGCATTTTTCTTCCTGTTAATTCACTCTGCATCTTAATCACCCACTTTCTTTCTCTTGTCTTTTCAGCTTTCACACTCACCAACATGACGTAACCACATATACAGGGCTGCCAGTTTGTCCTCAGACTCCCGGCCAAACCTCACTGCATTGGCCGTGTAACTTTGAAGGCGATTTTGTTGCACGAACCGGAGCCATGTGGCGCTCATAAAGTCTCAGATATGCACTCACAGGAGCACAAGCTATACCAAAATGTTAAATTCATCTTTCACTTGTGAGATTATAATAATAATACTCTTTCCATAATGCATTGTATTTCGCTCAGAAATTCCCAGAAAAACTTGTTTTTCTAATTCAAAGACAGTTACATAATTGAGGTTTTTTGTGCATCTTTTTAAACATGCATCTCATATGAGTCACATGGTTTTCGCTCATAAAAATACAACAGTCAAGTCATGAAGAGGCTGGTATCCCCCCTCACACTCATCGAGCAGAAAAGCTCAATTGTCATATGTCTGGACAGACACTGGTGTGCGTGTGTGTGTGGCTGCCAGCAGGACAGAAAAAGCAGTAACAATTTCATAATGTAGCTCAGGGGCACCAGACTTGATACTGTTTTGAGAATAACAAAGGAAAAGACAACTGAAATTGGTAATCAAACTATAAAAACAAATCCAAGTGATTGATTAAGACACGTCAACAAGGGAAATTTCAAAGTTAAAACATTAAACCTTTGCGTTTGCTTCCTTAAAAATTCAAAATTTTCATCTCTTCATAGTTATGTGTTACATAAAGAAAATTGTAATTCACACTAAATTATCAAATATTTATAAATAATTTCAACAAATCTGCAGAAAATATTTGCCAATATCTACATCTCAAATCTGAAAATAATAAGGCATTCTTCAGGGCCCAGACACAAGAACTTTAAAGTGAATCACCTCCACCAACGAGGTTGTTTGCATCCTTGTCCTTGTGTCTGTTGGGGTTTTTTTGTTTGTTTGTCTGTAAGCACGATTACTTAAAACATTTTAAATGTAGGACAGCTTCATGAGGCGCAGGCTGGTGGTTGAGAACCAGGAACAGAGGCAGGAGCAGCAATTAATGCCAACTAACTGGGTCTGGGTTGGGATCCAACGAGGGGCTCCAGGGCCGAGGAGCAGGGCTGACCAGAAAAGAGTCTGGAGTCAGAACAGACAGAATTACAAGGGTGATGGCGAACAGGTAAATACTGGTGAGAAATGTGGCTTCAACATGCAGCAATAATGATCCAGGTTCACAATCTGGACAAGTGGAGGCAGCAGGGCTGAGAATTTATAGAGGTCTTGATTCTGGAACAGATTGCAGCTGGTTGGGTTCAGCTCCAAATCCAGTACACATGCCTCCACTCACACACACACACGCACACGCACACGCACACGCACACGCACACGCACACGCACACGCACACGCACACGCACACGCACACACACACACACACACGAACGAGCCACTTGGTGGTGGCAACAGATTGGGGCAACCTTGTATTGAAGGTGGAGGGTGAGGCAGACTATACACATGCTGATATTGACAAAGGACAATATTCCAGCAATATTCAGAATAAACCAATAGTCTGAATGAGATGTAAACAATATTCTCAAATTTCCTTAATTTGAATAAAGCCATACTTGGAATACATTTTGAATTAAGACAAGTGGAGTATTCAACCTGTGGTCACATTATGTACAACCAAGGAATAGGAAACATAATATTCTATTAGCAACTCATGTAAATATCATAATTAGAGTAATGTCTTAGGTTGTGGTCAAAATCACTCACTAATCACCAATAGTCCACTGTGGCATTTTTTAATGATGAATCAACGTTTTCAATATGTCAATAAGGTTGGAAGCTCTTTGGAAACCAGCAGGAGGAAACTTTTGTGGTATTTTGGGTCATTTGCAGTTGGCACATTGACCTTCGTGTCAGGTAAAGTCAAACCTTTTAATGAATAAATTGCAATAATCTGTTGAAAAGACTAGAAACAAGAGGAAACATCCATCTAGGTTCAGATATACAGATACTTGCTTTTGGACAGAGCCAGGTCAACTGTTGCTAGGCTAAGCTAACTGGCTGCTGACGAGCCAAGTATCCAGAGTACAAACATAAGAGCCATATCAAATTAATCATTTAAGCCTGCAGAAATGTTAATTTGGAATTTAAATAACCCAAATATTCCTTCAGCATCCCGACAAAACCTTTAAATTCCAGTTTCCAAAATTTGTTTCGTACTTTTTTTTAAATGCACCCGCTGCAATAACAGTTGCAATTGCATGTAAATCCCAACAAACCCCAAACAGATTTTCATCTTTAATTTTTTCCACAGGAAAAACTAACTAACAGTAAATGACAAGCAGACGATCAAGGTATTGAATGTCTATCATCGGCTAAAGATGCAGAAGAGAAAAAGGAGTAAGCATTATTGCAGCGTTTGGCTTTAAACTGCAGAGCCATGAGTAAACTCATATGAGACAGAAGTAAATCCATATGAGCAAGGTTTGCCGACAGATGTCTCTATGTTGGTCCAGATGACTGTCAGGAGAGATTAGACAGAAATACACCCTGCCAAGACGTGTGTTTTAACTTCCAATGTTTTCAGCGCTTTCCTGTTTGTGCCTGCAAATCAATGCTCAATAGCATCGCCTGGCTGCATTAAAATGGTTTGTGGCATGTTTTTATATCATGATATTGACATTGTTCCTCTGAGTCGAGAGCGGTGCTGCACACAGGAGGCCCTTGTCCCATCCAGCCTCCGACAGTTTCTCCATCCCAATACACAGACAAACACACATATGCGATTTTCTCTGGGGCGAAGTAAACCCCAAGAACAGTGCCAACGGCTCAGCGCTCATATTGATGGAGTCACTTTGCTCTTGTTTTGCCGGCTGTCATTTCCTATAAATTCCTGTCTGACTTCATTCCTCCAGCCCTTTACCTCTGATCTGCGTCACTGTCTGCCAGTTGTCTTTTGTCTGTGCAGAGAAACACATGCGAGCTCCAACACACATACTTCATGTAGCCTCTACTGACACACTTAAAAAGAAAACACTGTCCATATTGTTGTCTGTAATCCTCTTCTCTCACTCTCCTTCCCTCACATAATTTCTCTCTCATCATGTGATTCCATAAAAAAAAAAAAAAAAAAAGAACCAGGTCAGTCGTGCATCTATGTTGGGTATTTTTTTTGCTCAGCTCCACCGCTGTCAAAACAGCCTCCTGGCTGCAGTGGTTTACCCTTAAAGTGATACTCCACACAAACTCTGCCATCCCAGTGTCAAACTTTTTACGCCAACACCCTGTTGGCTTGAGACGTAGCTGTCAAAGGTTTGTTTGTAGTTTCCTCCTCCGAACTGAGCACCAGCGTGTGGTCAGTTGCAGTCATCACAATCAGTTCCAACAGTGGCAAGGTTTCATGATGGAAAAACGTATCAGATTCACTTCAGAAAATAGCCAAATGATTCTTAAATCATGAAGTGCTTCTGAACTGTCCGTCTGTATGTTCCAAACACAAAACATTTGCAGATTCCACAGCAGAACTTTGAGCATCAACAAGGTATATAAATATTAAAGGGATAGTTTGATTTTAGATGATTAACATTTCTTGTTGAGGATTAAAGGAGAAGATTGATACCAACCATATGTCCATCTGGTCTTTATGAAGCAACAGCTAGCCGCGGCTTATATTAGCTTAGCATAAACACTAGGAAGAAGGAGGAATAACCTGTCTGGCTCTGTCCAAATAGGTGCAAGGGATTGTGTGTTTCACTGTCTGTAGCTTGAATGAATGCGCAAACATTTGGTATAAATCTTCTCCTCAAACTCTCTGCAAGATTAGTATATAACACTAAATCACATGGCTGCTTCGTTGTTGTTAACAAATACAAATTGATTTCCCTCCTAAGCAGTACCTGTCAGCTCTGCTTTAGCTTCTTTCAGCTCACTGTTTTATTTTAACTGCTTGTGAGATTCTTAGCAAGCAACTGTTCCACTGTTCAGTAAGTCCTCACAATCTAAACGTCTTTATAGATCCTTACCCTCAATTCAACCCTGAAGAATGTATCTTTATTTACTGCTCTTGCCAGCAGCAGTAAATAAGTTACAGATAAACTATTATAAATTACCAATTTTTACGCTATTTTGATGTGACAGTGGTTTGGGTCAGAATTATGGAAAAATCAGATGATGGGTAAAAAAAACTTGTCATGGTAAAAATGATAAACATATGGTTAAGGTTACAGAATGGTCACAGTTTAAAGATGTTAAAATTGACCCACCATTCAGTCTCTATCTAACACTCACACAAGGGTCTTTACTGGAGCCACAGACCATTGCTTTTGTCACTTTCCTATCCCAACACTTGTGTTGTTTAACTAGAAAATAATTTGTTCTCATCTGAGTGTCCATGGTTGTGTTGGTCATACATTTCAGAATATCGATTGTGGTTTTGACTCACAATACCTGGTCAATGGTAACCAGTAAATTACTGTTGTGAGGGGGCAGTATCGAGATGATGATATGCACATACATGGGCAAAATGAATGTGCTCTGTCTGCTTTTACTGATTGTGTTAAACAATCAGCTGTTGGGTGACGAAGTTGCCAAATCAACTTCAAGACTGATAGTTGTATTCACAGCCCCAAAAATGGCTCCAAAATCCGTTGATCCAGATTTAACCATGTAGACAATGTAACATATTGAACACGTGAATGGACAGTGGAGAACGTTTGATTTATTAGGATGAAAACAACTTTTGGTGGCAACAATATTCCTTCTTGTTCTTCTTTTAGTTCAAAACGAATAAATAAAAACAATAAATCATAGTGAAACATTGATTCCCACAGGGAGAGCTGCAGGAGATGAACAGTAAAAATGATCTGGAGATATGAATCCTTCCAGTGGGAGGTAAAAGTAAGAGTAAAAGGAAATAAGACTAAAAGAGTCCCGAGTCTCTGTGACGCTTTACAGACACACTAGTTGTTTAAGTATTTTAACATACTGATGACAACGCTAACATGCTAATACTTAGCAGGTCTAAAGTATCATGCCCACACATTATCATGAATTTAAGCGGTTTCCGACATATGGCAAAATGTCCGGAAAATGTGAAAAAAAGCAGCAGGAGATTGTCGAGTTCAGACGTGTCCACGGCAACGAAAAACTCTCTGAAGCTTTCAGGCTGTGGTGGTGTCGTATGCAGGACGCAGGAAGTTGTCCTGCAAGTTGACTTTTTACGTTTGTGGCTCCTCTTTGAGATATTTGTCTTATCTTGTTTTGGTTTGTTTTTCAATTTTGCGTCCACTCAGTTGCTCACTCGGACATTTTCCATGCATGTAACTCAAGGTCTTGCAGGAGAAGCTCTGAGAAATGAGCAGAGTAGCTGACTCAGACATTTGGATTCTCTCGCAGCCCCCCGAAAATGTTCTGGGAAATATCCGGAGCTCAGTCTTAAGGCAGCTTTAGTTCTGCGGAAAGTCAAAGTGATGCTGATGGAGTGTCACATTAGTTTGATGTATTTGATCATCAACCAAAGTCTTCTTGGCCTCATGGTGGTGCTAAAGAAAAAGCTTAAGTTATTAGAATTTATCCTCTGATGAATTAAATGGTAAATGGATTTGTATTTATATAGCGCTTTTCTAGTCTGATGAAGACCACTCAAAGCGCTTTACAGTACAGTTTTACATTCACCCATTCACACACACATTCATACAGTGCATCTACTTGCAGCACTTTGTTATTCTATGGGGGGCTATTGAGGGTTCAGCATCTTGCCCAAGGGCACTTCGGCATGCAGATGGTTTAGACTGGGGATCGAACCGCCGAACTTCAGGTTGGAGGACGACCACTCTACCCCTCAGCCAAAGCCGCCAATTAGAGGTCTACACAATTTTATTCTTCCGGATAGATGATAGTTGAGATATTCCACTGGCTAAATAGCATAAATGGGACCTGGGCTAGAGGGAAAGTGAATCACCAAAGTCAAAAGGCTTCATCACCCTATCCGATACTTGTTCCAACATACTTCATCATACTTCATCGATCTGTCTTTAAAAGCAAGACAAGAAGAAGACCCAACAAAAATATATATAAGGAATGAGTAAAACTCAAAACTCAACTTAAAATAGCATGCTTTGTTCCTTTTTAGGAGGTAGGTTTTGAAATGTTCTCCAATGCACCAGACTCAAAGTCAACTCAAAGGAAGCAGTTAAACTGAAGTGAAAACATAAAAGACACCAAATTTAGTTGACTATGTAAAAAGGTTTTCACATGACGAAGAAGATTTGTTGATAAGAGGGAGAAGACAGACAGAATATTTGACAAACGACTGTGATAATGCGGGAGTGTATCAATTTACAGTTTTGTCAGAGTACAGTGTATCATCTGTTGGCTGTGGCTGTCTCTCTCTCTCTCTCTCTCACACACACACTCACAGACACACACAGACACACACCCTCCTCTTGGCTTATTCTGTCAACCACACCAACCAACTCCTCCCTCCCTCCACTGCCACTCCCCCCCCCCCCCCCCCCCCCTCAGATGCCCTCCCTCACTGTTGATGTGTTTTTCTGTCTGAGGGTCCAGAGGTTAAGTTGGCCCCAGCATGTGTTGGTGCTCAGGTCAGCAGCAGCCAGGACCTGTGATGACAGAGTGTGTGAACGCTGGGGAGTGTCAGAGGTTAAATGTCTGTACAGGGGTTGTATGGCAAGCAGGGGCATAAAGGAGACACATCCTACCACCTGGTTACCTCCTGTGCAGCAGCGACATGGTGCAATCATGTTGAGTATGTCGTGAAGCAGTGGTGTGCAGATGTTTAAAAAAACATATATTCTGCCTAGGTCCAGCAGTTCCATTAATTGCCATCAAGCTGCACCAACCTGCTTACACTCATTGATATCAGTGTAAGAAATAAAACTGTTTTTTTCTTTCATCTACCAATGAAATATTTCGCAGGAAATTGGAAAAATGTCAAAAACTAAACAACACATCTCACAATGTTGAAGAAATATCCTTCGCCTACGCCTTTGTCCAACATGTAATGGTTCCTTCTCTGTCCCGTGTCCCATCCTGTATAATAATAATGGCGGATCCTGTATCGTGTTGGCATCTGATAGTGGTAGTAGACCACGATCGAGGTGGCAGCTGATGATGGATCCTAATGGCGGCAGTGGACAATGACTGTGGACTATGGTTGCATCCGATCTTGATGGTGGATCATGATCTTGCTGGCTGCTGACCGTGGACTATGATTACAACAAGACTGCTTGATATATAATATTTCTCCTCAGATACTGGACCATTATTGACCTTCCATTATGCTACAAAGTGTTTATTCTAATCAATTCTGTAATCACCCTTATTTTTCTGATGTTTTCCTTTACACTTGACATCTACTGCACTTCTGTCCGTCCTGGGAGAGGGATCCCTCACATGTGGCTCTCTCTCAAGTTTCTACGTTCTTTTACCCTGTAGTTTTTCATTACTCTGGTTGAGGGTTAAGGGCAGAGGATGTCACACCTTGTTGAAGCTCTATGAGACAAATTGTGATTTGTAAATATGGGCTACACAAATACAATTTGATTGATTGATTGATCCTTCCACCAACTTTCATGGAAATCCGTTCAGCACTTAATCCTGCTGACAAGCAAGCAACAAACAAACAACTGGACAGGGGTGAAAAGTTAACCTCCTTGAGGACAAAGTCCAATCACAGAAATAAAATAACCAAACATCAATTTAAACCCTTAACACTGAAGATTGGATTTCATCCAAATGTTACAAGTTTTTTACCAAACTCTGAGAAACTGAGTCACATTATTTGCCTCAGCAGATTTGATAATGCCTGCAGTTGTTTACTAAAGAGATAATAAGTCTTTTCAAAAGTAAAAATGTCGATCCAACCAATTCTCTGAACTGCACATCCTGTTCAGAACTCACACATTCCCATGTAGATGGAATTTTTGGTTCCATTTTACCCAGTCTACCCAGTCTGTGTTTGGAAGCAGAACATCTGTGGTAAAGCCACACGGACGCAGGGAGACCATGCAAACAGCTGGTCATCACATTTCAAACCTGTGCTCTCCACTGTGTCCGTGTGCCAGCGGCTTCCTCTCTGACCACAAAACAATTTTTAGGTTATTCGCTGTGGTGAACTTAAAACAAAGAGCCACTGCACACATGGTATAGTCATAGATAATCAGTTTGCACACACACACACACACACACACACACACACACACACAAACACACTAACACACACTAACACACACACACACTCACACACACACACACACACACACACACAGACACACACACACACACACATTAAACATAGTGAGAATGACAGAAGCAGCTGCTGGCATGATCTTGAGGTCATGTTGGATCACAACACTGAGAGAAAACAAATTCTTTAACCCAGGGGGTTGTCTAAGATGTGAGTTACTAGATCACATGGTCGTAAAAGGCTGTGAATGTTTCCTTCGATGTGTGTCGAAAAAAACAAAGATGGTGTTGCTGTGTGTGAGCGTGCGTGTGTGTGTGTGTGTGTGTGTGTGTGTGTGTGTGTGTGTGTGTGTGTGTGTGTGAGTGTATTTGTGAGTGTGTTTATGTGTGTGAGCGTGTGACTCCTGTTGTGGGGACCTACAATTGTTTATTGTTTATTCACACTATGGGGACTTGTTTTCCTTATGGGGACAAAAATCAAGGCCCCATAATGTGTAAAGGGATAGTTCACCTAAAAAATGTAACTCATTACTCACCAATATGCTGATGGAGGGGTGGGTGAAGTGTTTAAGTCCAAAAAACTCTTTTGGAGTTTCAGGGGTAAATAGTGTTGCAGCCAAATCCAAAACAATGGAAGTAAATGAGACCCCTTCTTCAGACGTTAAAAAAAAACTTCAGAAAAACCATCACATGCCTCCATACTGCTTGTTTAGTGTCACCCAAGTGTCTGGAAGCCTCGACATTCATATTCAACTAGAAGAAAGCGTCATTTACGCCATGTTTTTAGCCAAAATGTCATCTGATATCCTCCTCGGAGCTGCGTTCACGTTCTTACGGACACACCGTAAAAAAACTCACACACTCTCGCCCAAGGGCACGCACATGGTGCACGCTGGCATCACTACGTCTGCTAGCATAGCGACTTCCAGTAGTACTTTAGTCATAAAACATGGTGTATATGATGCTGTTGCTGTTGTTTTATTACGTCTGAAAAAGGGGTAATTTTGGCTGCAACACTGTTTACAACACTGTTGATGTAAACGCTTCACCCACCCCTCCATCGGCATAGTGGTGAGTAGATAATTACTGTATGTTCAGGTCAACTATCCCTCAAAGGTGAAGACATGTCTTTAGGTTGGGAACAGGTTAATTTGAGGTTACTTTTAGGTTAGTATAAGGGTTGGTTGGTTGGTTGGTGTGTGTGTGTGTGTGTGTGTGTGTGTGTGTGTGTGTGTGTGTGTGTGTGTGTGTGTGTGTGTGTGTGTGTGTGTGTGTGTGTGTGTGTGTGTGTGTGTGTGTGTGTGTGTGTGTGTGTGTGTGCTAGCACATGTGTGTTTGTGCCATTGTATGGGCATTCAGATGAATAGGTTGCTATTAAACATTTGAAGACTGTATAAAACGACAAGGTGTATGTTTAAAAGTGTGCATGTACATGTGCGTGCATGTGTGCGGACAAACAGTGACAAAACAGACCTGTTGGCACTTAAACTGTCCAACAATCCAAAATTTGTCATAATGTGGCAGAATGAAATGCCATTAAAATAGTTCCATGTAAGTACACTCTGGGGTGAATTAGAGAAACAATAGGCTTTTCAGTGCACAGGAGGGTTCATTAATAAAAGTAATGTTTCGGCTTCGGAATTCTGCAGGTGTGATTTGTCTTCATCTTTAATGGTGTGGACTGATTAAGAAAGCAAACAGAGTGTGTGTGTGTGTCTGTGAGTGTGCATGTGCCCATGTGAAGCAACATGCTGGGTGTGTTGGCCAGAGTGTGTATCTGCAGGTGATTAGAGCACCATTGCTCGTACTTTTCCAGTGTGTGTGTATGTGTGTGTGTGTTGGCATGTGTGTCTCTGTCTCTCTCGTCTCATTGGCTATATTATTCAGGCTTAGCAAACAGCGCTGACAGACTGTGAGTGATCCTAAACGTTGTTATTGACTTAGACTTTATTTATAGAGTGTGTGGTCCAGCTACACTAGCTGCACACAGCGCCGCCCCTCCGAGCAGACACGATTAATCAGAAGAAAGTTATAATTAGGCCTAATACCCTCAGGCGGCATGAGCACACACACACATACACATACACACACACACACAGAAACAACACTATATGTGAGCATGAACATTATGTATGAATGCATGTGGTGCACAAACACACACAGAGGGGGCCCTGTGTGTGTGCGCAGGGTGGATGGGTTGCAGAGGTTTTTTGGAGGGGCTGGGTGTGCTGTTTGTCCAAAACGCTTTAAGGCCTGTTCTCTTCTTCTGAGAGGTTGTTAAACAAAAGTCAGTTTGTTACAGTAGCAGGGGCCAGCGGGGGTATTAATACACACCAATGCAGATGTCTGAGCATTTACAGCCATCCGTGAGAAAGCCTGTTGTGTTCGGTGTCAAATCTAATGTCTGGTGATCCCCATTTGGCTGGCCCCTATTTTGGTTGGAGGGTTCACATGAGCGCCTTGAAAAGTACATATTTGTCTCCGACAGCACTTGTATTCTTCTATAGAGTGAATCACAGTCACTTGCTTTCTTTTTCTAAAGTCGTGGCACAAAAATAAACACAAAGGCTCCATTTTGCAATTACCGCTCAGCCGAAGGAAAGTGGATAAAACTATGAATAAAGTGAATAAAGCTATTTTCAGAATTTTATTTTATTATAAATAGTAGAGATAATGCGCTTGTACACATGACATTTGTCACATCGCTTTGTCAAATAATACAAAAAATATATCAAAGAAATGAAAGGGCTGCTTCACTCTAACATAGACAAAACAAGAGCGCTCGTGAAGGCACTTGATGAATTAAGTTTGTTTGTCACTTGTACAGCGTGGAGAACGACACTGCTGACACACAATACGTCTGTGATGATAAATATGTCCACAATGCATCAGAACACTCTTGTTTTTCATCCCACTTTTTTCAAAATGGAAACAAAAAAGTTCCAGAGCAACACAAAATATTTAAAAAATACTTTTTTGGCTTTGTCATTCCTGGTCATTTTCTGTTTACATAGCTATTCCCTCAATTTGCTCTTTTCCTCATGACGCTTAAGTCCACACAAACGTGGTCCCCTCGGTGTACAATTACAGCAACATTAACAATGTTTCCTATTTGTTTTGGACCCAAGAGCCTCCCAAGGCACATGTGTTGTTCCAGAGTTACAAACTAGATCCAGAGTAACCGTTTCGTAAGACATTTTTTGTTTGACTGTTTTAATGGTGAGGTTGACTCTGAGATACAAGATATTGCACGTCTAGTCAGCTGGGAGAGTGGCCGTCTTTAGTCTAAACTCTCTCCGTCTCTCAAGTGTCTCTCGGTCGTGACTTGTGACCTGGTGGCTTTTTCTCACCAGGAGAGGATCTTTAAAGGGTTTTCTTTCTCTTTTTTTTTTCAACCCTTGTGATCGATCTTGCCTATCCCCCACCCACGCCTTTACAGCCACTTCTCTGCCGCCGCCCTCCACTGCTCTCTCATCTGTCACTTTCCCTAAAGTCACCTCCTGACCTTCTCCGAGCTCCGCTCTAAAAACTACAAAAGGCCCAGGAATCCTCGTCTCACCGTCCGAAACATCAATGAGACAGAAGGACAGAGAGGAGAGAGAGAGAGGGAGACAGCGGGGGAGGGGGGGGGTTAGGAGGAATGAACTCTATCTCTGCAGTACAGATGTGGTGTACATTAGAGTTTCAGATACAATAAAACCCACAGATTTGTTTTTTTGTTTTCTTTCTCTCTGGAATTCATCTCCATGAGTGGGATGCAGAGATCTCAAATAAATGCAATAAAATCAACAAAGCCCTTTTCTTTTCGCCCTTCAGCAGATACAATTCAGGGATTAAGTCGGAGATACGCGGAATTTCATATGAACTCATGTGGCCCTAAGATATGTAAACATGTTCCTTCGATAGATTTAGGTTTGCTGTCCTTGCAAAGACCCCTGCAGTCCACAGATGGAGTTTGGTCGCTGTCGATGGTCCCTGACATCTCCGCTGCTCATCGACTATACTGATGCAGCAAAGTTCACAGTCCATCAACAGTTTTTGGTCTGATATTCCATCTTGTGGTCCCTTCTTTGCTTTTTTGTCTTTGTCCATTTCTCCACTGGGAATTAATCATGCAAAGTCCAACAGTGGAGAACAAAGTCTTGGTAAATGGCAGTAAAAAGTTTGGTCCAGATTATTTCACGGCCTCCATGGCTGTACACACAAATGTCCGAAGCTTCTGATCAGGTGATCTCAGGCCTCAGATAAGGAAGGGCACCTGTAAAAACAAAGGATGAAAAAATTGTTAAATTATTACCAGTGAAGGGTTTTTTAAAATAAGGAAGGACAGAGGGATGATAAAAGAGATATATGGCTGTAAAAATTCCGTGCATGTGTTTTAGCGTGCCATTCCGCGAACATATGGCTATTGTTAGCATAGCATGTGCTAACAGTGGTTTGGGGTGTAAGGTCAATGGAGGGAGACGTGAGAACAGAACTGTGAAGACGCTTAAAGTAAATAAAAGTTCAAATCTGCAATAAGGCAGGTATAATACAAACTGGAAGAATGTTTTATCCTGTTAATGCTGTAGAATAGAGTACATGTATTATATTCTCTGTAGACTACTTTATATACAGTAGATCCTACATTGTATCACAACCAGGGGCTGGCAGTGACTGTTCAATCAACTCATAGCGCCACCTGCTGTTGTGGAGGTGGATATTTGTAAGAAGATCCTCAGCACAATCACATCAGAAAGACACAAGATATTATGTGTCTTTTTCGTACGTGTAAAAGCTGCTGTATTTGTTTGTGAAGCACAATGCCTTTATTTTTATTTGTTCTTTGTTTGTATTTGTGTTTGTTAGTGGATCGTAGGACATTTGCATGTTTGTGTGCTTTCACAAGACCAGAATCTGATAGAGACAGTGTAACACAGGCAAGTTTTGCGGAAAGCGAGCAAATAGCTCAGAGGCTGAAACCTCATCAATTTGCGAAGGAGTTCCTCCTCTGCGAAAATGCATAAACCAAACAAAGTACTGAGTATTACTGATGTGGCACAAGAAACTGAAAAAACCTAAGCGACATTGGGAGATATTTCCAATTTTATCTTTGGCATGTGATGCAACAAAAGACATATCCAGACCTGCCCATCTAACAATTTTTGTATGTGGGGACCGGGTGACTGCCGAGTTTGATACAAAGGAGGTGTGTTTCTGTCTTTGCAAGCCATGCATGCACTTCCCTACTCTGCAAAAGAGTAACATCTGAGCATGTTGAATTCGCAAAACCCCTTCAGGCATTTCACAATAGGATTCAGGACATGAAAAGTAAATAAGAGGAACTGAATATATTTGTAAAGCTGTTTAAGGTGGAACCAGTTGATGTGCCTGACCACAAACATTAAGAAATCACTGAGCTGTAAAGCAACAACAAACCCAAACTACAATAAACTTCCTCTGCTCGAGTTCCTGGGGATTTTCACATTTTGAGGAGACATAAACTGACGTTTTCATCTCTCTGAGCATCTCTTTATGAAATGGACTCTTGCGGTTTAAGGATGTGATTCAAATTAAAAAGGCCCTTGTAAGGAAAGAACTTCCTCAGCTCTAGTTTATGACCTGCGGCGGCTGTGGCTGAGGGGTAGAGTGGTCGTCCTCCAACCTGAAGGTCGGCGGTTCGATCCCCAGTCTGAACCATCTGCATGCCGAAGTTTCCTTGGGCAAGATGCTGCATGCCCCCATAGAGTAACAAAGTGCTGCAAGTAGATGCACTGTATGAATGTATGGGTGAATGTGAAACTGTACTGTAAAGCGCTTTGAGTGGTCATCATCCGACTAGAAAAGCGCTATATAAATACAAATCCAAAAAAAAAAAAAAAATCGTTTTATAATCCTTTCCCAAACAATTAAGGGGCAAAATGTGTAAGTGTCACTCAGAAACAATCTTTATTGTGTCTTTTGGAAAAATCACATAAGCTGAACTGGAATTACCACACTGCTGTTGTATGCCTTATTCAACCAGTGCAGTTTCCGTGTACATATTTCTACAAACTTTTATTTACAGATTCATATAAGGTCACTGTGACCTTTGACCTTTGACCACTGAAAATTAATCACTTTATCTAGAAACCTTAGTCCAAGTGACTAACTTATCAAATGTTGAAGAAATTCCCTCGAGCACTCTCGAGATATTACATTCAAGAGGCCAAAAACATGTTCCTGAGGCCACCGTGTCCTTGACCTTTGACCACCAAATTCTAATCAGTGAGTCCAGGTGAATTGTACTAGATGTAATAAAAATCTCCTATTGGCAGTCCAAATATATCACATTCACAGGGATTTGAGGTCACTATGACTTTGACCTTTGATTTTTGGTTCTCAAAATGAAATCCAAAATCCAAAATGAAAGTTCAAGTGAATGTGTTTACCAAATGTGAAAGAAACCCCTCGAGGCTTTCCGAAAATATCACATTCACAAGGCAAAAAACGAGCTTTGTGAGGTCACATTGGGCAACTGTTTGTTCCACATGTAATGAAATTTCCTTTGGGCATTCCTGAAATATTGAGTTCAAAACATCAAGGTCATGTGACCTTTTGACCTTTGACCACAAAAATGTAATCTTTTCATCTTTGAACATGGGTTAATTTTGTACAGAATTTGAAGACATCTCCTCAAGAAATCAAGTGGGTGAATCTTTGACTCCAAGTGAAGGTTTTTGCCAAATGGAAAGGATTCCTTCACGGCTGCCCGAGTCATCACCTTCAGAAGGCAAAAACGTGCTTTGTGGGGTCGGCGTGACCTTGACCTTTTACTACCAAAATCGACTTAGCTCATGCTTGAGTCCAAGTAAATATTTGTACCAAATTTGAAGAAAAGCTACAAAAATCCAGTTTCTTCTGAGACCAGTTATTAGGTTTTTGATCTGATGCACAATAAGTGATGTACTCTATCTTCTTGCTTTCTGGAGCACGAATTGCCAGCATGGCTGAACAGGTAAAAAAAACATCAGAAAGAAAGACCCTGGGGTATTGGCTACACTGACTAACAGGTGACTCGTCTCCTTCGCAGCACAGACATTACCTAAAAAACTGCAAATAAGCGTTTTATTCATTAACATTTGTGATTTCTATGAGGACGTCCAGTTAAAGCTACATGACATCAAAATCTGCAGCAGTGTGGACCAGTTTCTTACTCTGCACTGAAACCTGGAGCAGCAGCGCTGCTTCCCCAGCTGACCTCAGTCCTAGCACCTGTTTCTAATAGCTGCCCTGCCACAGGCTATTAGGATCCGTCCACCCCCAGAAAGGACCTTTCCTCTGCTGCGCCACAGCCAACAGCACACCAGCTATCCAGTCGCACTGATTAATCACATCAAGATGGACTGCTCAGTCTTGTAACGCTGTGGAGGTGTACGCTGAGTGCATGTGCTGTCCCGGTGGCTGGCTTTCAGCCTTTGCGTGTACATGCACAATGCCACATGCTAGTTGGTTTTCATGTGTGTCACTCTAATTCTTTGTTTCTGTCCACTTTATGATATTTGACCGAGATATTTCATTAGACATTTGCTGCTCTCGGATATTAAGTTAGATATTCACTTGATACCTGCCGCCCCACGGAGCTACACGCAGCCAGACTCACTGGACCGTTTCCAAGCTCTTTGAAGGCCCGCTTGTCTTGAGGTTGCCACAAGGTCAGTGGATGAGCCTGATTGGTCAACCCCCTGCAGACCAAAATTGGAAACGGTGGCCACTGTAATCACGCGGGGCCAGAGAACGATGTTGCTTCCAAAGTTAGACAGAGATTTGTTTGAAGTTGATTTTAACCCTTAAAGTAACAGTAATGTAAAGTGAAAAGAGCCTCTCACTGCTGGACAGCAAAGTATTCTCCAAGGGCAAAGAGTCTGAGGAGGGCGATCAGACACCACTGCAGCTACACGTTACCCTGATGGGAGCTGACTCGACAGTATACCTGACCGCAGAGTTCAGTTTCAGCATCGGCCCCACTGCTTCAGAGGTGGAATCAGATCCGCACAATTAACCCCAACACTTGAGACTGCATGATTGGACCCGGACAAATGTTGGCTCTGTTTAACAAGCTGTAACGCAGCTACCTATGTTGCATGTACAGCTGCTTTTTACCTCCAGTCATTGGAAGCTAGAGATTTGAGGTTACAGGGTCGGGGACCACTACACTAACAGAGTGCTCAATAATCATGTACTAGATCGGCTGATTGGTTTAGACCTCCTCGTCTCACTGTCACATAGTAAGAAAATACAATCTATGTGATTTAATTCGTTTTAAATATTTGCCTGCCTCAGGGTTTTACATGGCCTCGCGACTCCCCCACTGAGTCAGTTTATAATGCAGAGGGACAGTAGTGGTAGGTCAACAAGGGCATGGGAGACTGTGTTGTGCAGCACATGCATAGGAAGTTTGGGCAAACAGTCGTCTTAGCCAGAAATACCAACTATCAGAATATTTTACCTGCTGGTTTAAGAAACAATAATAGTTATCTAACCTTTAAAGGTTCAGTGTGTTGAATTAAATGATATCTAGTGGTGAAGTTGTATGTTGCAGCTGAACACCCCTCACCTCACCCTCCGCTTCCAAACATGACAGAGAACCTGTGGTAGCCTTCACTTGTAATAAAAACTCAAAAAGTGGTAAAAAATATGGCAGCCTCCATAGAGAGTACCCACTACCGATGTAAATATAAAGAATTTAAATATAAAGGTAAAGAAATCAACAATTCATCACTAGGATTTTTTCATATTTAATTTCTGCCCATAGATCCCTTTCACCTAAATCTAATACACTGGACCTGTAAATACAAACTTAAGATGTGGCTTCAAGCAAATCAAACTTTTTTTATAAAGTGTAATCATTCCACTGTATCTTAAGTAAATTAGTTTATATTTGTATCTGTGGCTTTGTATTATATCACAGTGTTGCACTGATATATAACTTGATTCTTATAATGTATTTCGATCCTGGGTTATTGGCTTGTTTTTAACGGATGTAGTGTTTTAATCATGTTTTTTTGGGTGGTTAGTTTGGATGGTATATATAATTCACAAGAATTATGATTCAATATTTGTAATTATATAAGGATAGTTTGTTTTATTTTACTTCAGGTTGCCTTGTAAAAACTAGCAAGGGTCAACAGATGAAAATTAACTTATCCAGTAAACCTTTGTCGCATTTACAGTACTTGATTAATGAGCAATCTCCATATTGAAAAAATAAACAAATTAAACTCTTCGGTGTAGATTTGTTTCTACAAGCAAATTGTTCAGATTTTGAAATTCCTCATGGTCATAGATCTTCAGAAAAAAAATCATGTGGCTTTGTTTTGTTTTTTGTCATATTATCTCTAAGCCCTGTGACAGACAATTTCTCAAAAATACAACGCATATTGCAGTTAAATTTGCTAAGGCAATGTCCAGGTGTAGAGGTTAAAGGTGGGAATAAAAAGGTGAAGTCTATTGACCTTACTTTGTCCGTACTGGCCATACTGGTAGGACGCGACGTGGTCGACAGTGTAGCCCGGTGAGCTGTAGGAGGGGGGGCAGTAGGACTGGGAGCTGGGCAGGGAGGGCAGAGCGGACATGGACGGAACGCTGGTAAGACCCTCCAGGCCCTTGATGTGGTCCATGCGCTGGCTGCAGCTGGCAGACATGCCGGCAGGGGGCTCGAGGCCTCCCGTCAGAGGGGAGATGGCGTAGTCACTTTGGGGCTGATGTGGCACGCCGCCTGGGTTCAGCAGACCAATCACCTGACGGGAGAGGGAGGAAGGGAAAGAAGGAATTATATTTTAAGTTTTTTTTTTGCTCTTTTGGTAAAAGACAACTTGTGCTGAAAATGAGCAGACGACAATGGAATGGACACCTTCCATTAATTTGCTCCATCATCAAAATAATAAGATGCAGGGTAAATTTCACCAACACAATGTGGACGTTTGGTAACTACAGTGATTGTCCCCAACCCCAACACTCGGCTGTAAATAAAGACAACATTTTTCTTTAGAGATAAGACTAGAGAGATAGAGCACCACATGTGCAAGAAATGTTTTCTATTGTGTTTGTAGTTTCTGACAAAGACTTATCATATATTAAATCTGTCACTTTTAGCGAACAAACATTGACGTGTGTATCAGACGGCAAGACAAACACGCACTCAGACACACATAGGAAATCCCCCAGTCGCAGACATCAAAAGGCTCCCAGCCAGCCTGTCCCAGACAGAGATAGCACCAGAGAGGAAGAATTAAGCAATTTGTCTCAGATCCACTGCTCCACTTATTCTACAATTCCTTTTTGACACTGCTCCAAAAACCCATGGCACCAGATAACAGCTTATCTCTGACAGAGATATGTCGACATAGATAACATGAGAGAAAAAAAAGGTTTGTGTGAGCTCTGGTCTGGTTCAGCTCCGGAATGGGTTTGCAGTTTCAGAAATCCGTTAGCTCTTGACCTGGTCTTTATTAGCGACCAGATAATCGAATTTGGGTGAATATTCCTCAACCAGAAGAGAATGGAAAGAGCCGTGGGGCAAAGTGTTTCCAATGGTTTCAAAACAGACGCGATACCACCAACCCCCCCTCCTCTTCAACGCTCACTGAATATACCTATCGCTCATCAAAGTGCTCAGCAGAAACCATTAATAAGGAATTGAAACTGGCTTTATTACTTATGAGAGTAACTCTAACATAACCTGCCACCTCAATATGTATCATATCCCACCTCCTTCCCAACAGAGCAAAGGCCTCAAGGCTCCTCCATTTGTACTAATAAGAAGCAGGTACGCTGCTCTTTGGATCCTCTCGACCCTCTAAGTGACATATTATTCTACATCCACATACACACATGGTCCTGCTTAAATCATTTCCCAAGTAGGGGAGGTGAATGGAGGAGTCTGTGTTGATTTGGGAGAGGGAGCTGTGTTTCCTCCCATGCCAAGTAACATTTTCCTAAAAAATTAACCTGCGTTTGGCGGTTTCGGTCTAAAGCGAGAGAGAGCGGGGATAGCACGAGGCTGAAACACGCCACGAGGAGCAAAGATAAGTGTCCCTTCACTGACAACGGACTCGAGCTGTGTGACTTTTGTGTTGTTGCTCTTTAACCTCTTCTACCCATCATCCCTGTGTCTTTCCTATGCCTCTCCCTGCCTCATGACATGGCTCCATCAAGAGTGTTTCATATTGGAGCGCTGCCGTTGCCAGCGGCCTAAATCACAGCGTCCAGGAGTTAGCAGAGAATGTCGGGACCAGAAGAGGGGGGGTGCAACATCTGAGGCAGGACATTCCTTCTCCGGCATATGAAATATATACAAATAAATTAGAACCTCTGTTTTCACATGGAGGAATGTTGAGGCAAACATTTTAAGAATGCAATCACGAGAAGCTTCCCTCGGGGTTGACTGGGATGGACTGTGTACATTTAGTGTTATATGCTATATGCATGACGCAGTATATCACTGTGTGATCGAAAACAAGTAGGAGGGTTAACCTTTGAAGCAAAGCAAAAGCATGACAAGAGGTTTGGTGAGATCCACTGATAACACACACTTTTTCCCCAACTAACACAACCAAACATTAAAAAATTAAAAGCTCGTATGAACAAATATTTCCCTTAGTACCTCGTATCTCTACTTTATATCGAATAATTAAAAAATTCAGTAATCAGCCCTCCAATCTAAACAGAGGGTTGAAGCGGACTTAGCCATGCTGCTCAACCATGTCATGTAATATTTGTGTAAAAGATGTTGCAAAATCCTTAACTGATCCTTAAAATGTCATGGAGTTGATCAATTATCTACACCGCGAGTGTGTGTACGTAATTGTGTGAACCTGCGAGCATGTGTGTATCCGCGCAAGTGTGAGTGTGTCTCTGCACTGCTGCGGCCTGTTCTCGGAGGAGTCCGACCGTGGCAGGCTGAAATCTCATTTTCTGCCTGTTAGGATCTCTAACTCGTCTGTCTCCTCTGCGCTACCCTATAGGTGCGGAGACCTTGGGACTTCATGCCGAGATAATTGTCTGTAATTGTCTTTTCACTTCTCATTTGTCACACGCTCAATTGTCCTGCGTCCTTCTAGAGTCATCTAGAGTGAGTGAAGCCGTCCTCCACCTCTGCCGAGGAGCGTGTGACTGAGGAGTGGACAGTTTGTGGTGTAGAGTAGGCGAGTCAATGATTCCGTGAGCAATAAGTGTGTTTATGTATGTTCTCTACACCGAGGAGAAACATTATTTTAACACGTGTTTAAAATCTTAAAGCTGATATATTATGAAATAGCGTGACTGATGAGATAAATCTTGCATAAATCAAACGGCTTCAGTCTTTGAAATCATTTCCAAAGTCTGTCCGGCTCTGGTGTGGCATTTCAAACTGTCCTATAGTCTCCAGAGACATGTTCAGTCAAACACAGTTATTTTCCTGCCTAATCGGGGCTCTGACAAACTTAAATCATTTGACTAAAATTAACTCTAAGTTTTTCAATATCAATTAAATATAAGTTCTCAATTAAAATATATTTTTTTTAAGGGTAAAACTTTTTCAGACTATTTGTAAATTTTATAGTATTACAGTCTCAGAAGACTTCCGCTTAAAATTTGCGAAGGAAAAGATTCTTAATCACAACACAAAATTATTTTTATTCAATTCAATTATTGGAGCATATACTGTATGAGCTAAATCCCCATCACGTCAAACACACATATGTAGCCTCACCTGTGGAGAAAGGCCATTTCCTAAGGTGGGGTTCATGGGATTGGCCGGACCCCCGGGGCCCACAAAGCTGTCGGAGTAGCCTGAGAAGGAGTGGCGTCCTGAGGAGAGGCAGTAAGCAGAGCCTCCGTCCCCCTGTCCTCCGGGTCCAGAGGCCTGGTGGCCCGAGGAGGGAGGCAGGGGCTGGGGCCGATGCACCGTGCTGGGTGGCTCTGTCACAAAGAAAGGCATCATGGGTAAAATTAGAATGCTTTCAAGGTTCGTCTGTGGAAAGTTGGAAAACATAACTGCCAATTTTAAGAAATAATGGAAATGTAATTAAAAAAAAAACTTCAGTCAAAATATTATTTGTGTAATTCAAAACTATAGATTTCAGGGAAAAAATTCAAAAAGTCCTGTACATGTAAAGATATTTATTTAAAATAATAAAAGCAACTTAGACCTTCACTCTGTTACATACATTCACAGTTTAAATGTAATTAAATGAAACTGACACTGAAACCTGACAATTAAAAAAAAGTTGTGTACATCCAGTTGAACTTGGTGAACTTGTCTGTGGTATTTTTTTTATAGCAAATTTAACTTTGGAACATTTTTGAAAAGTAACAGTATAAAATAAAACAATGTATCGTCAACAAGCTATGAACAAAGCTTTGTTTCCATTTCTCTCCACAAACTCATTTGAGAAATATGATTTATATAAACGATTGTTTATGTGATCCCTCAACAACGATAACAACATTAACAATATGAATGAACTGAGTCCGAGCCCTACCTTGTGCTATAGATGAGGGGGGGTAGGGGCTGTCAGAGAGCTGGTAGGGAGGGATACTGGACATGGCTGAAGGAGGGAAACCCCCTGGGATCAGGTGATTAAATGCCATCAGTTGATTGGCTCCTGCCTGCTTCCTCCATCTTGCCCGCCTGTTGCTGAACCACACCTAGAAAAAAACATGATAATGAAGATGTTTGATCAGTGTGTGTTAAGTGATTCTCATTGGACTACACACACAAAATCACACACACACACAATCATCCATACACAGGAAGATTGACTACTCTCACAGTTGTATCTGGGAGTGAGCCTGAAGACAGCAATGTGCGAAAAGGTTGTGTGTTTTAGTGTGTGTGTATTGTGTGTGTCATGGCTGGTTGCACTGAGTGTGTGAGTGACATGCCGTGTCCATATGGTATGGAGCTCATGCTGGGCTTGCTTACACTTCCCATATGGAGCCTGTGGAGGAGAATTTACTGGACTCTAGATCAGAAAAAGGAAAAGTTCCAACTGGGCCCCTGGGAGCAGAGGATGAGAGGTGTGTGTGTGTGTGTGTGTGTGTGTGTGTGTGTGTGTGTGTGTGTGTGTGTGTGTGTGTGTGTGTGTGTGTGTGTGTGTGTGTGTGTGTGTGTGTGTGTGTGTGTGTGTGTGTGTGTGTGTGTGTGTGTGTTATTTTTATGATTTAGCTTTTCATGGTTCTCTTTGTGGTTAAGGTAATAATCACAACCCTTGATCTTATCAAAATGATCTTGTGTTCAACAAGCGTCAGCATGAGTTCCTGTAAATCGGACATTGTGTCAGACTGTGACACTGACAGACTTCATGTAGGTGTCCTCTCGTACCTGCACCCTGGCCTCTGTGAGTTTGGCCCTCTGGGCGAGCTCCTCCCTGGTGTAGATGTCGGGGTAGTGTGTCCTCTCGAAGGCCCTCTCCAGCTCCTCCAGCTGCTCCGCGGTGAAGGTGGTCCGACTGCGCCGCTGCTTCCTCTTTAGTGGCAGATCTGGCTCCGACTCCACGTCCGAACCCTCGTCTGAGTGACTCGCTGTTACAACGGGAGGAAGGAAAAGAAAGACAGGGTCTGGATGAGTTTTCCTCCTGATGTCACATGTTTCATTTGGTAAAGGTTGATGCTGTCCATCTCTCAAACAATGAAGGTAGCTTTCAAAAACTCTATGAGTATTTTCAATCAACATCTTCAGTAGTGTCACTGACCTTTGGAGTCAAGTTAAAGAAATAAGAGACCAATGCTATAAACCCAAATCTGATTTTAAGTGTAAATTAACAAGGAGACAAGGAGGCATCATATTGAGTATTCAGCATAATTGTGAAATGTAAGCTGATTTGTTTTGTTTCGACCTAACCCTCCTATGGAAAGGAGCTTTACTTTCCTTTCTTCACACACACACACACACACACACACACACACACACACACACACACACACACACACACACACACACTCACACACACCCGGGCACCATCAGTCTTCCTCATGGTCTTGTAGCCAAACAGACTTCCATTCAGGAGGAATATTCCAAGCCTAAGGAATAATCCCACTGGACAAGATTCCCAAGGCACCACAGGAGGACTGGTGGACTAAAAGCCACACAAAAGGCTAATTTGGATCCAGGGGCCATTCTTTGAGTGTGTGTGTGTGTGTGTGTGCGTGTGCGTGTGCGTGTGCGTGTGCGTGTGCGTGTGCGTGTGCGTGTGCGTGTGATAATCGCATCTCTGACCAATTATGACCATTTAACTCAATTGTCAGCTAATTGATTGGTGATTAATTCGTCAAATGTAAAAAAACAGAAGAAAAGGAACAATAGATATCCAGTCAAAGTTCATTCCCTAAACTCATTAAATTTTCTATTACATTAAAATGAGAAATAACTGCAAATCTTCAGGTTTGAGAAGCTGTAACACAATATTTAGATTTTTGTTGTAATACAACATTATACAAATTGCTGTTGATTGACTTTCTGTTGATTGAGTATTTTATTAAACACCTTATCTTCCAGCACCAGCTTAATCAATAACTTGAATTTAAGAAAAATAACAATTTCTACTTCTGACTTTTCATTAAGTGTGCTGTTCAGCCTGACTGAACCTCGGTGATGTCATGAGCCCTGACAGCTTTTGTATTTCTACTCTTCATCTCTGTCTCGGATCAGTATTAATACTATTGTGCTCTATGTTCTATAAACCAGCAGTTCGGTTTTTAACTCACTACTTCAAACACTCCATTGGCTCCCTTCTAAGTTCACCAAGGCCAAAGCGCCCCACTTTTTGTGTTACACTTAATTAATTCCCCCTCAGCATCGGGGAAGTTTTGTGTGCAACACTGTATTAGTTCCCCCTCAGAAGCAACAATAAAATACAAGAGAATCCAAATAGCTCAGGGCCCCTCATGTGAAACTGATCCTCTCTCCCCCTTCAGCGATTTTCTACTCGCAACACATAGCAGTGGGAGTCAACTTAACATGCATTAGGAGCAAATTGGTAAAGAAACATTCAAGCATGAGGAAGGTAAAAAGTAAAATATTTTCAATGGGGGAGCGAGATAAATGGAGATGTTGCCTTAAGCCTTTGTTGAATATCTTGCAATTTTGCACACATAGATTGCGAGCTCTTATCCAACCTGTGTGTGGGTTTAGAATTCAAGACACCCCACAGAACCCAAAATGACCATAGAGGTTTTCATTTTCATTTTCATCAGCTGTTTTTGTAACTTTGTACAAACTGTTTCCTCATCACTGGTGAAACAACATGCAGTGACTAAACCAATCAGCCTTTGTGGGCGACAACGAGTCAAATAACAAACGTTTTATTTGGCTCATGTTTCAGAAGGTGAAAAGGAATTTGGGGTGTGGAGTGTAGGGCTTTGGAGTTTTGGACAGGATGGCTGAAAAACAAGAGATGAGGCCTTTCGGAGCCTCCCCCCCAGTTCCTGCATAGAGGAGGGCTGCGAGGAATGCTTACTCTCTCCCCCTGCGACTTTAGCAGCATGCACGTTCCTCAGCATTTCACAGGGATTTGGGCCCTGGGAAAGCTGAAGCGCCCAGCAAAATCCTTAATCACTTTGGAATTACCTATTGGTTATGACTGCTACCGGGGCTTCCAGGACTTTTCAAAAGAAGCGACAGAGTGGCACCTACGAAGTCTCGAGAGTCTGGTCGTGATAAGCCTGAATCAGATCCTTCATGGAGGAATCAAGTGGGCTCATTTGTTTCCCTCCACTTCGCTACATCTCTTGATGTCGAGATACAACAAGATAAGATGATGGAATGAAACGATAACAGTGTCTGTGGGGAAGCTCGGTCAGTGCATCATGATTATTTCAAGACTGCAAATCATGTGGCGGACATCTAAAACATAAGGTGATAAAACCAGCGTTCAGGAAACCCGGGGAAGCTGTCCGACTTTGCACATTTTCCTCTCTAACACTATCAACTCGTTACTTTTCCCAACAAACACACTTTTTGCACTTTGTCACACCACCCTCCTTAAACAAGCACCACCCTCTCCTCCCTCCTCCTGCCTCACCCGCTCTTTGTCTCCCCATCCCTCTCTTTTCCACCCATATTTCTCTCTCTGACTCTCGGCTCTTTGTTGCTCCACAGAGCTGAGGTCTTTGCCGGCGATTTCCACGCTCCATCTGTGGAATCCGTCATGGCTGCCTCGGCCCTTCACAGTGGAGGGCTGTCACCTGCCCCATGGGGGAGCCGGGGAGGGGGTGGGGGGCATAAAGAGGTTCTGCAGAGGGCTGCGAGGGGTGGGGGGTAGATGGGGGGCACAGCCGGGGGCATTCTACCCCCTTCCTCCCCCCTCCCCCCAAAAAACCACCCCCTTCCTCCAGAGGGAACTGTAAGAGCACCTGAGGGGGTGGGAAGGGCAGTAGAGAGGGGCAACCGGGGTTGTTGTGGATGTAAATGTACCCGTGGGGATAGTCTGTCTGGGCATCTGTGTTTTTGTTGTTGTTGTTGGCGGAGGCGTAGTATAATCACAGTTTGTGCGCCCTTTATGCATGAACACTAGTTGAGGTGAAAGGGAAGTGCCTCCTCAATGATATATTTTCTCTTCTTCACTTCCTCTAAAAAACTATTTTCTAAATATTTCTATGACATTTTAGCACCGCATACCTGTAATATTCTGTAACAATCATTCTTGCAATCAGTAGGATAAGTTGTAATTTCACCTGAATATTTTGAATTTGTATGTAAGCAAGTAAGCAAGTATTTTCATTGCAAACATAACCTTTTATTTTTAACACATTGAACATACTTCACCACCTAATAAGGATATGATTCAACATGTAACCTGTTGTCTTTCGCACTAAGGAAAACTTTCAGCTTGACTTTTCAGATAAAAATATTTCCTTTTGGTTATGGGTAACATTTAAAATTTGAATTCATCAAATTTTTTCAATTGAATTAAAAAACCAGAGCAACCTGCTGTTTTACTTTGTCTGTTGAGGACATTGGAAAGCTTGGTTTGATTGGATTGCTGTAAGAACAAAAGCGTATTAAAAAAAGAAAACTACCGCTAACGACCCTACAAGTTTAATACCTGGGACTCCCAGCAGTCAGTTAGAACTGAAGAATACTTACGCTTTTTTGTTTTACAAAAGAAAAAAGTTTATTCCACTACCGTACACATCACATGTCTGATTAAACATCAACTACATGGTAACAATAAAATATGATGCCATGCGGGATGTTTTGGTGGCAAAGTTGTGTCAACAGAGAAGGCTGCCACCCAATTACTCCTTTAAGGTTAACTACTCCGCACAGCTTAATTTTAGGAGCTCATAAACATACACACACACACACAGACACACACACACACACACACGCCCAAAGATCGCAGTCCTCCAAGCCCATGTGACCAAACTTGTCAGCCCTGAGGCATCTCAACCGTAGCATCCATTAACTTGCTCACATGCCTCTAAGTGTGGTCAAGCACAAACACATGCACAACACTTTTCAAAATTATATTTGTGATGATGATACATAAAGTCAAATCAGCATCAGGTTATACTGTATAATACCTCTCTTACTTAGACAACGGATTAAGAGAAGAGATGGGGGTGAAACCTTTCCCTTGCCTCCCGGATCTCTTTCAGCTTGTAAACCTGTGGTTTCAGAGTGCCCGTTTGCCGTCATCGCCTCGCTATCCCTAAGATCTGATCACATCGATTTGGCACCGCCAAATAGCCTTGGCCAATCAAATTATCCACTCTAACCCCCATATCGCTCCCTGCCTGTATATACATGCTATATCTTAAAACGCTGTATTTATAGCCCCCATAAACACTTGACTTCTCTCTGTATACTTTTGCTCCACCTCAGCTTAGAGGAGCGGGGGGCTGCAGACGTGGTCCCGGCTCTTGTCAGCTCATCGAAATAAGAGAAAATATGAGCCTTAAAAGGGTAAAATTATCTAAGTAGGACAAAAAGCAGCCTCTGCAAGATGGCCCGGGAGCTGAGAAGCATTAAGCCACAAAATAAGAGAGGAGCACTTGGTGGGGGTGGGTGGAAGCAGGGTAAGAGGAGAAAAGAAAACTGTTTAATTTAACCAAACTGAAGCCCTGAGAGGCTCACAGTGCACGGGACTCCAAGCCAAAACAACCTCTCCACAGCCAAGAAAGAGCCCAAAATGGCTCCCGCTGGGCTGCGCCATCCCAGGGAAGAGAAAAACCAGGAGAAGGGTTCAGCTGAAGCAGACTGTTGGAAAGACTTTGGCATTGCTGATTTTTTTTTAATTCAAAAGGGGGAGGGGGGGGCGCAGTTGGATGGGGACACAAAGGCTTAAATATGTCCGCTGAGAAAGTACATATTGAGAATGTATGCATGTGTGCGTGAGAGCCAGAGCGAGTGAGAGAAAGGGGATATGTCAAACTTGGATTTTGGGACTTGGGGGAATTAACTGACCATATGTGGACTATTTACACCCCTCTTCGGACATCCCAGTAACTCTTCTGAGGCTTTGGTTAATAGTGAGGGTAAATTGAGCCTCTGACACATATGCCCCCTCCCCGCCCTCAGTCTCTCTCCACCTACCCCTCTCAAAAAACACAAAACAAAAGGCAGAGGAGACAAACGCAGCATTTATTTGGGCGGGCCGACCATGCTGCTCCTATTCAGGAGCCAGGGGACTAAGTGACTGGCCGACTGCATTAAACAGTATATAGAAGTCAAGGCAGGCAGATGCTGGGCCGAATAATGGCTTTACTGACAGCTTATGGACCCATCTGCGACTCTTTCTGGTGGGTAAAGAAAGAGAATGTGTGTGTGTGTGAGTGTGTGTGTCAAGTCCAACTCACTTGACTTGCTTAGAAGGAGTTTGAACCTTCACAGCTGTCCTGTAAATGAGTGTGCCAATGTTATGTGCATGTATATGTGTGTGTGTGTCTGTGTGTCTGTTAGAGCGTGAGTGTAGAAATATAACAAACAAAAAAAAATGATGTGTGTTGCCACGTGTGAGCAACCACGTGTCGTTAATCAATGCCTTGTTATGGTGCAAAAAAAATGACATGACAAGTTGTAAATGTGAGGGGTGTCGGGGGGGGGGAGTGGGAAATGAGTACCTGTCATTTGTAGCTAAATGTGTTTCTAACCCTGTTTCCTGTGCAGCGCTGGGGGACGGCGACCCGCTGCGGCCCGGTGACCCTGCACTTCTTTTTCTCTGTCTTTTTAAAGTGGAAAATGACGACCAGCTCCAGTCAGTATAGGGAACCTGCTGAGATCCAACAAGGTGAGCTGTGGACAGGTTCACTGTCACTCTGAAGCTCTTTTTTTTTGACAGTGAGGAGTTTTGACGACTTCATCCTCTCCCTGGCACGGTCAGGCTGCCTCTACGAACAACAGCAGCTATTAATCTTCCACAATCCATATGCACACACCACCACAACTGTCTGTGACGCGCTTCCCTTTGAATATTACAGTCACACTCAAAGTTACTGAACAATTTACCGTACACAATTTACAAAGATGCACATATAACAATATTTAGTGGAACATTTAGAATAGAAGTAATGTTAGGTATAATGCTGCATTCATTTTGAATGAGTGAGGACTGATTGTACCTGAACTTTCAGATGGTAAACATGAATAAGGAACTGGTTTGGCAGTGAATCCCAAATAGAAGAAGGAAATACCTGTGATTGAATTCTACAGAGTGGTACATTCATTCAAAGACCCTGAGCAAAACTGATGATTCTCATCGCACACTGCATTTTACAGCTGACATTGTAAAACCGGAAGACCAATACAATTATGTGTACAACATTAATCTATGAGATGCCAGCATTTCTGTGCCTGCTTGGTGCTTTCCTGTCTGAGAGTGTGCACATCATGGCACGATGACGGCATCAACACACATTTAAAGCTTCTTTTCCCTTGTGCGACACAAAGCCTTCTCGTCTTATTAGTTAACAAAGCTCTAAAAGAAAGTCAGGCCTCATCAGTCAGGTGATTGACAGCTGCCTGTCCCCCATCAGCAGCGTAGATGCTGCATTTACTGGCCTCTGGCTGGCCTCTGCCAACTTTGACACTCGACCCTAACCCCAAGTACACGCACAGAATGACATACACAGACATTAAAAACAATCACGCTCCCAAACACACAAATGTACGAGAGCAAAAAAGCACACACACTCACATTCTTTCTTACTTTCTCACAAACACACACAAACACACTCATGCACATTAAAAAACAACCTCTCTCTCCTCTTGCCCCCCCCTCCCCCAGCTGTTGTGCATACTTGCAGCAGATAAAGAGGGGCCTTATTCTAAGGCGAGCCATTCTACTTGACCTTCGGCGGGCCTTTTCACTCTTTCACTCCCTTCAAACCGTCTTTGGGGCTCGCTCGCCGCAGCTCAATGTGGCTAGTCCATCACGGGTGAAGGCTGGGGCGCTAGTTCGGGGTCTTGAAGGGGGAATACCCCAAATACCCCCTGCCCCCTGCCCCCTCCAACCACCATACACACATGCACACACGCACACACAAGCGCCCCCCTCCCCTCCCACTCAGAAATCACCCTGACTTCAAAGTTGGTGTGCATTCATTAATTGCCCTTTGAATTGATATCAGAGGGTCACAATAAGAGTGTGAAAGGAAAAAGAGGCTTTAATGAAGCATAGAGCAGCCATTCATTTGCAGATAACTATGTTTTCATGCTTGAATAGTCATCATGCATGGGCTTAATAGAAAAAAACTCACGGGAGAGGGAGGAGTGCGGGACGAGGCGAAAGGGACAGAGAGACGGAGAGAGCCCCGGGGTAGAGGAGAGTGATTTGGTGCTCACCACTTGGCCCTCGTGCCCCCCTTTGCCCTTGTGCCCAGGGACTCACTGAGTGATACATTCATTCTTTCAACGGACAGACAGAGCCCTCTTCACCAGACACTCAGCTTATAGGCCAGTAATAGCCAATAGCTATTATAGGGTCCATCCAGACCTTATTGGTTCCGTCTTTGTCACATTTGACGAGACAGAAACAGCAACTGGCAAATTACTGAGGCTGCGACTAACAATTATTTTCATTCTCAGTACATCCGCTGATTTTTGTCTCAATTATCTGGTTAATTGTTTGGTCTCTAACATGCAAGAAAACTGAAAAAACATACAAAATAAAAAATGTTCTACTCAAAGGTGACGTCATCTCTCTTGTTCTTTCTGACCAAAACTGGAAAAACACAAGATGATGACAGATAAAAACACCAAATCCTCATATTAGTGAGCCTGAGACACAGGACGACCAAACTGATACTGAAAAAGCTGACCTTTAGTTTTATGTCCATCAACTAATCATGAATTAACTCATCACCTAAAGTTAAGCTTTACGTGCTGAAATCATATTTTAAATGTTTTAGTCTGTGTGTTGGGGAGCATCTTCTTTAACTTTAATTTGTAAAACATGTCAAATATCACTTGCAATTTTTTTCATCTGGTAGAAATGGTTTTGTCAGTGATCGGTCGAGCAAGTTCACGTTTCCCTGATTTTCAGATCACACCTACAAACAGCTCAAGTACAAAGTGAAAAGTCAACCTCAGCTCAAATGCCTCTGCAAACACCAAACACACACTCCACCTTCTCCGCCTCCACCTCTGCTCCTTCGCTCCTCTCCCCTCAATCCTCTCTTTCCTCCTCTCATCTCCTCTTTCCTGTTCCCATCTCCTCTCCTCTCCTATACAGCATGGGCCTGGCACTCATCCAGTGTGTGCCCACATGTTGCATTTGCAGCACGCCATCCTTCACCCCAAGTGGCAGAGAGACCCAAAGTTCTTCATTCACTCGCATTATTTACACAAACAAAGTCCTGCTCCGTTTCTGCCACAAAGCCAACTAAATCTTTATGGCTCTTTCATGTATTGTCTGCTCACGATTCCCTTTTGTCCCCCAGTCGTTGGCCTGGGCCGTGGATACAATGAGGCCGGGAGAATGGAGGCAGATTGAAGGAATGCACCTCAATAAACCTAATTATGACATGATGACTGCGCTCACCATGGTAGGGGTTTTTCAAAGATCCCGGGCTTATTCAATTAGCCCTTTCCAGGATCCCCTTTCACCAAATAAAGTTATCCCTTTGACTGTTTGTATTGCAGAGTGCATGGAATGTGTGTGTGTATGTGTGTGTGTGTGTGTGTGTGTGTGTGTGTGTGTGTGTGTGTGTGTGTGTGTGTGTGTGTGTGTGTGTGTGTGTGTGTGTGTGTGTGTGTGTGTGTGTACGTGTGTGTATGTGATTGTGAGTGTAAGTGTGAATGTGAGCGTGTGTGCATGCGTGTGTGTGTTGGCCCTCAACAGGGCTCCTCTGTATTATCTGGTTAATTTCACCTAACGAAGTATGGACCCTAAAAGATACACTGTGAAAATGTGGAGCATGAGGGGGGAGAAGCAGGAGGTGTGTGTGTGTGGGAGGGGGGGGGGGGGCAGGGACACTGTGACTGTTTTAATCATTAACTTTGTCTCCAGGGTTAATTACTATGACGCTGGGATTTTGTTAAAGCTCAGCCACAGGCCTGGAGGGCTAACATTACTGCCAAATACATAAATATTTGATAGAAAATGGAGAAGAGCAGAAGAAGGTTGGGGGGTATTTTTATGAGTATGGATTTTCACTCATATTTACTTATTGCACAGGGATTTGGGAGAAAATGTGTTTTGGTTTATATTTATAATTTACAAATAATAAGGCCTTGGATTTCAACTGTATGAATACTTAAGTCATTCAATATTTATTATTAATAACATTCTGTGTTCACATGACTTTTTTTACAATTCCAATTAACTCTCACCTCTGACACGTAACTGCAAATATCAATGCACTAATGCGACCATTCAAACAAGCTGCTACCAATCAGGGATAAGCAACAGGTCATAGAAAAACAGGGCAAAAAAATGTTGGTTTGATATTGTATTACAATTCGAATGCGGAATCAAATTAAAGGTGTTCTTTTGATAGTTTATGATGATGATAAATCGACTTAAAATGTCTTGTTATGAAAAGTCACATGCCTTGTTCCAAAACAGAGAGTAAAAACTGCTCAAACTATTTCTGTACCTATAATGACCAGATATGGGATTTTTATGGGCCTCAAATATTGTAATTGTAACACAAATATATTGCTAATCAGCCAGGCAGAAGGTTAATAAAGAACTTAATTAGAAACTTTGCGGAGCAGCACTGACTCTCCTTTGTGCGCTCCGGAGGACGCAGCCCAGATATTAAACGAGTAGTGCGCCGCAGGCTGAGCGAAACAGAGAGGAAGAATAGGAAACAGAGGGAGAGGGGCGGTGTTGCTCTCCAGATGAAAGTGAGATGAAATAAAAGAGTCGATTTAATCTGCTTGAAGAGATTTGGGGGAGCAAGAGTTGGAGGAGGAGGAGCGGGAGGGGACGGCTGTTCGGAGCTGTGCGCAGCGCAGGACGGGTGGCCGGGGCCCCCATTGTGAAGCATGTGCTCCGGGCCAGACCGAGGCTCTCCGGGGAGAACATTGGTCCCTATTCACCGCAAACACTCTGTAATACACTCCCTCCGTCATTAGCTAAATGTGACATAGCACAATATCGACATCATTTAGAAGACATTATTAATGTCCGCGGGGGCACGGGCCGGTCCTCATCAAAGAATCGTGGCGCATGAGTTGCAGGCTGGAGATGGCACGATGCTATTCGTCATCCACTTAGTCTCGTTGGCCAATTACAGTCTGAATATTATGACAAAAACAGCAACCAAACTCAATCAAATGCCACTCAACCCAACTTTGTTGATTTTTCCATTTTATAGCGCTGGAGATAGAAAATTACGCACAGTTTTCTGACGTCAGGAAAACCAAATAAACACTGCAAATCGAACGTGTAACTTTGCAGTGTCACGTCTTATTATTATTATAAACTTTAAAACAAGTTGTATCATATGTTGGCGACCTAGAATGTTTATAATGGCCTTATTATGTTAGTTCTGTGTCATTTTGTACTCCCTTTTCTTAGCAAACGCACGTGCGCCCTCTCCATCACCCCCCCACACAGTTTGTTACTTTAATAAATGGCACATCTGAAATCCGAGGTGAGCACTTCCATTGCGCAGCCTGCACAGCCCCGTGTGCGCAGGTTTCGGGTGCGAGCGCGCATCCCCGAGCGCTGCGTGAATGGATTCCAGAGGCCTCCATTGTCACCGTGAATGGCAGTCGCGTTCTTTGGGCGACCCCAAAAGGGGAACATTTTGTAGGTGAAAACGGCCATTTTATGTGCTGCATGGACTGGCCCTCTTAACCGTGCCGTGCCGGGCCGCTCCCTGAATAATTCATCCTTCATTGCGGCCCTCATAATGTGTTTTGTCGGGCTTTTCTGTGGCGGAGCTCTCCTCTGCCCTTCTCTCCCCTCCCCTCGGACTGAATTATAAACAGGTTGCCTTCTTCTTCTCCTTCTTCTTTTCGCGGCGGCCAAAGCTGTTTCCAAGCTGGCCTTTTGTCCGCGCGCAGCCCAAGCGTGAGCCCCAAATGGACTCACGCGCTTTTGTCTCCCAAGTTCATCCGTGAGCGTCCCGTTGTGCGCGCGAGGCGGGTCTTTGTCCGGAGATGGAAACCGTTGAACAAATGTTTGATCAACTCATCTGGGGGACATTTTGTCCTTTGTCTCTCCTGCGCTCTTTCACGGACACAGCGATGGAGACAGTGTCACAGAGGAGCCTGGGACGCATGTTGACATTTCCCTGCTTAAACTCTTTAAAAAAGTGAAAGGAAAACGATGGAACACATTTGAATATTTCATTTGTGCGTGTGTTTAAACTGTGGTGCCAGTGTTGGACACGCAGTGCTATCTTATTAATTGACCATGCAGCAAGTTTTAAACTATAAAACATTTATTTTACTTTTCTAAATTTTCTTTCTAACATCTCCAGCCTGAACTGTCCCAACCTCCATCCCCTCCATTGTTTTTCCTCGGAATAACTTGGCTGCCTGTCACACACCGACACCACGAGTTATTAAGAATAATGACGTTTTCTCGGGTAAAAAGTAAAAACATTTAAATTGGTTTAATCGACTAAAACGGTGTCGTTGTCAACGCAGTTTATTATCTGATGCCAAACTCTCTGATGAGGCCACAGCCTGTTCGTGTTTGTTTAAGAGAAGATGTATGTGCCCGTTGAGGAAGCTGTAATAATTTGGAAAGTACCAGCAGGACAGATTTCCACTCTAATGACGTAGGTTAAAAAAAAGGAAATGACATTAAAACGGGCTAATTAGAGCTTTAATGTAGCTGCAGAGCAACGAGTCCACAGCTCCACTTATAGCTACTGTCTGTGAGGAGAATGAGGAGCATATGTAATGGTTTTATTCTCTGGCCCCTGACACCTCATACAGTTTACATCGAAAACATTTTTATAAAGTATTGCTTGCGCCTACACTGCAAAATTACCATATTTTTTTGTTGGCAAGACATTTTTTTTTCTGATATTAAAATATAAATGAAACAGTGACACTTATTTCAAATAACATCAGAATGTATCATTCCATTCCTCGTTTGACTGAATCCACAGGAAATATAATCTAAATTGCATTAAAGGCAACTTATCTAAGTCATTTAAAATAATTCCCCTAGGTTTCAGAATGCGCAGGCTGAATGTGAGACTGAATAACGTGGCTTGTACAGGTGGTCGATGTTTTAGTGCACACTGCCGTTGGAGACACTAATAAAAATCGATTTGTTGCATAAAAATAATGTCCAACCAACTGGCTCAGAGCAATGTGAACTATGTTTCTATAATTCATTAAGGCATTACAGTTAAATATTAGAGGAGGAATTTACAACACCTTATCTCTGCAATTTGCTTATTCGGAGAATAAAATAGCTTTTAAAATATATACATGGATCCTTATGTCCATACTTACAAGACTTTTGAACACACACACACACAAACACACACACACACACACACACACACACACACACACACACACACACACACACACTTTTCCCGCACATGCAGGGTCATCACCTGCTGTTTGATTTACGATATGGCCTCATGGGAAAAGCATTAGCGGGAGAGATATGGTCGATAAAGAATTCCTAACAAAGGACGACACACACTCTCCACCCCCATCAAACAAGTTTACAGCACGCTAAAACTTCACATACTCCTGGTTTGTACTATCAAATAAAAGCTTCCCCACTTTAAACTCAGCTCAAAAGCATTCAACAGGTTGGAGGTGCGTTTTATTGATCCCTCCTGTTTCTGCAAAATGGGATTGTATTGCTCCATAATTTAATCCACTGGAAACCACACCAGCTGCAGATTATACATGAACAGAACGGCAGTTAAATTCCCACTTCACCGGGGCTTCCCACAGCACAGACACGTTAGCATTGAACACTAAATAAAAATCACATGGACTCGCTGAGATGAGATCTGATCAAACAGGGCTCTGGAGTGTGTGTTTACACACTTTGAGGTCATGGGCATGAAAAGAAGAGAACTCCAGTTAGAGTTAAAAGACAACTTTCTTGTTCTACTTCAACTTATTCAGCGTCAGCAACGACCTGAAGAGTTTTCACTCACATCTGTCTCCCAGGATGCCTTCAATGCTGTGTTTGGCCCTGCGGTCGTGGTCCTCCAACTCCTTCCTCTCGATCTCATCCTCATCCTCCTCCTCATCGCCTTTAACCCCAAACTTACTCCGCATGATGCGACTGATTGAGCTCACTGTGAAAGTCAAAAAGTGATAAGAAGGATATTAATATACATTAAATAAATGGACAATTTAAAACTGCTACAAACTGAAATACTGAAAGAAATTTGTCAGAATTTTTAAGAGAAAGAAAGTTTTTCAGCACTTAAATGTTTTTTAAATTAATTGTTCTGATATAAATTTTATTTTAAGTATTAAGTCGTAAAATAATAATAATAATAATGTGAATATCCAGTCATTTCTGCCCTTTTTACCTGAAGGCACGTTGTTGCGGTCACATATCCCATCCTTCAGTAATTTATCCCGAATCTCCCAGCTAAACATACCCGGGTTTTCCCGCTTGTAATCTTCGATTCTCTTGTCCACGTCCGGTGTTGTTCCCTGCTTCAAGGGTCAGAAAAGTTACACTGTTTATTCACTTCGATGGGGCCCTTGGGGCACAATGCAAACAGAGGGTTAGGACTTATTTTAACAGGTTGCTGTTATATATGTATCACTACATGGGGTTGTATTAAAAGGTGAATGAAAGTAAAATATAAGAAGCAATAAAATATAGCCTCTGATGGTTTGAGGGTTAAAGTTTCATCATCCCTGGTCTACGGGAGCATGTGCTGCTCTGCCCCGCTCTCGGGCTCTTTACCTTGGGTTTGCTGCCTCCTATGGCCCCGGGTCTGATGGAGCCCGTCTCCTGGTACCGACACAGGATCTTGGACACGCAGCCGTGGGAGACCCGGAGCTGCCGGGAGATGACGCACGGCCTGATGCCGTGGTGGGCCATCTCCACGATCTTATGTCGGATGTGGTTGGGCAGAGGCCTGCCATTGATGAACACTCCTCCGAGCTGGTTGACTCGGCCTTGACCCAGTGGGGTGGACACTATTTGAATAAAATATAATAAGAACGTTTCAATGTCTCCACAGTGATCCAGAACGTTTTAACTGACATGCAAAACTATTTATGTATTGCCTAAAATGGCTGATAAACAGTATTTTCTCATTAAAACTGTTTGAAATACATGCACAGTTATAAAACTATCCCAGGGAAATTGTAAAATTATTTCTGAAAATACAAAACACTTTATTAGTAGCATAATAATTGCAAACACGCTGCAGAAAAGTTTGCTTAAAGTTGCTTGAACTACACTCAAATTCTTGTCAATCGAAAACAAAAGTATGGACAACGAGATAATTATGAAACATGCCATAATAGTGAGTAGAATTATGACAAAATACTGAAATATGTCAGCTAAGAGTCAAGTTAAGATTTTACTCTTGATAATTGCCATACATCTGTATATATAGAACATATATACTCATAAAGCCTGGGTTTTTACGCAGTACGAGACTGGATGAAAGGTCTGGGGTAAAAAGTGTCTTCTCACTCCAGTGTCCTGTGTGCACCTCCAGCCGCTCCCCGGGGCAGTGTGATGCGTTACCTTCCAGTGGGAAGCCGCTGCGGGGGTAGTTCTGAGCCAGCGTGGGTCGCATCATCATGGATATTGACCCCGCCAACGCAGTCATACCTCCTCCACCACTCCTGACGGGGAGGCTGCTGCTCCAAGCACCGGCTCCTCCGCAGGAAGAGAGTAACTCGCCTCGGCCCGTGCAGTCTCCCTGAAGGTTAGCCTCGGTTAGCCTGGGTGAAGGGTAGCCGCAGCGGGGCTGCAGCCGAGCACCGGAGTACCGGGACGGCCAGGAGACCAGATGTGACCACGGTGGGAGAAAGGTCAGATTCCCGGACGCTTAGCAGAGTTATTGTCTGAGTGGTGTTAATGTGCGGGTCGGTGCTGGTCGAGGCGCTGCAGGGACGAGGGGCTGTTGTTGTTGTTTGTTGACACCGGTTCAAATGAGGAGAAACAGTCACAAGCAGCTCGGCTCTTCTCTCTCCCCCAGTCAGCGCTCACGCCTCCGATTGGCTGCGCGGATGGACCCGGCACGCTGTCTGGCGCGGGGATTGGCCCAGCCTGAAAACTTTGATCCAATCAGGGAAGCTGTCACGGGTCCGCTAGCACGGAACGGGACAGGGACGTGAATTCATTTGGAGCCGCAGAGGAGTCCCACCTTGTTCTGTCCCATCACTGATACAACCGTGAGCTGAATGAACCACTGTGAAGACATATATGAGGTTTAATCAGGAGGAGGTTTAATCATTTGGTTGATGTATATGTCACCGAACTATTTTCCAAACACGCAAACTGTGAGTGTGAGGGTTTCCACCTAAATCAATTTCCTCGCTCCCTTATTCTGATTTATTTTCCATACATTAATACATGATGGAATAAACACACAAACCATATCAGTTCTGCATATTTGCTGACAAATAACAACCTAACTGTGTATTATATATTATCATTCAACTATTATTATCATTTAATCCAGCACGACAAATGCTAAATAAACATGTGAATGAGGTGAGCAAACTATTAAAAAGCGCTTCTAATCCAGTACAGCATCAAAGTATTTATAATAAAAACAAGAAAGACTCTTGTGTTGTATTGCATTACATTAATATTACGTTGTTGAATTACTTTTAACTACACTGAAAAGACTGTATGGATCTATATCTATATCTATGGGCCTGTGACATGACAAATCGGAGCTTCAAAAAAAATTATTTACTTTCTTAAATGATATCTGCAATCTAACAATCTATTCATATTTGGTCATAACAAAGACAAACGATATATCACTAGCCCTAAATATAGCCTATACATTCTTTGTTTCAGATTTTAGATTTGTGTTTACATCGATTTTGCAAAAATAAACCAAGTTTAATAAATAACAGTACAGTAATCTATAATTTATCAAAAAATCTATCACCTCTAACTCATGAAAGAAAATATAAATAGTGATCCATGGCATTCATTTATTGTCAGTTGTGTCACCAGCCTGTGCGTAAAATCATAAACCCAACTGTTAAAAGCATGCTATCGCAAACGACCCCTAATTTGTTTCCACCCCATGGCCTCATATATGACACAAATGGTGCTAAAGTGTGTGCACCTCGAGGAATTTATTGTGGTTTTCAGTGGGAGCACCAGCAGTCTGAAGGGGGACATGCGCCACAGCAGGGTACGACGCCAGGGCGGCCGTAAAGCCAGTCTAGCCCTGTGCCACAATAGAGACCAGGGTGTATTTCCATCTCCAAATGTCCGATAATCAATAGTGTCAACGCACAATAAAGAGTTGTTCTTCTAATAATCCGTGAGTGAGGCGTTCTGTATCCCTCCTTCGTCCTTGGATCGGTGACGTGACCATGATTACTCGAAGGAACACCAGTGCCTCGTCCACATTAGATTAGTAAAGTCGAACATTTAGGAACGAGATTGTTGAATTGAATTTAAAAACACATTTTTCTGAGAAACCTCCTGATTCGGATTTAGCTCTTATTAATTGAATTTCATTCTTGATTTTGGACACATGATGGCACAGCAGCAGTACGGCAACACTAGACCTACTCCTCTTGTCACCCAGGTGGGGATAACCTCATGTAACTATATGAAATCATTGCAGCGGTTTAACCAAAGTGGCAAATAACCGAATCGATCATTAAATGTGAGACCCACGCAGAGAATTGGTTTATGCGCAAATGTATTTCCGTGCGTCAGAGTCGGCAGGGAGAGAAAACCATAAAAAACGTCGCCTGGCTAATGCAAAACTGAAGGTGAAAAGCGACCCCCAGCACCTGATCCCCTCTTTCATGTCTCTGCCCGCTCACCTGAGCCATACCGGTGTCCCGATGGGAGGGAGGAGGAGTGGAGGACACCAAGCTCCTCTTGTCATTAAGCTTCATTTACACAGGGGAGAGATGTCCCACGGGCTCAAGTAGTTTTCAATTAACATTCGCCTCTTCCAGTGGCTTTTGATAGTAATACAAAAAGAGGGAAAACTCGCACTTCAAATGTTGTCTTTGCCCTCAAAAACGCGCGGGGACAATGGATGGACGCTGGGTTTAAAATAAGCACGGCGCCCGGGGGTCTTTCACCTGTTAAAGAGCTTGTCATTATCCTCTGGGTGAAGATTATTATCACGAATGAGTCCCCCACGTTGCCACAACACGGCTTAAAAGGGACGGGAAACGGGAGTTTGTTTCTGACCGATTTTTACATTTTACAAGTTCTTGGAGGAATGCTGGATAATCACTTGTGCCCTAAATCACAATCATGTCATCGAATGAGTTGTGGGCAGCAGGATTATATAATGTAGTTAACACAACAGGCCTTTTGTGGGCGTATGCTGTCAATAGTGTTACTAAAAAATAATAACTTTCTTAAGTTAGGGTATGAATGATGTTGGTTGTATTGATTTATTTCTCACATTTGTACTGACCTACTCCAAAGAGGGAGAATAAACATCAGTCTTTTACGCAGACGAACGTGACGATTTGGGAGTGTCAGTGATCTTATCCTGAAACTGGATATTGCAGAGAGGGGGCAAATGAAAAACAGAGAGAGAGAGGGAGGCATGATGCATACCGCGGCCCTCTCTTTAAACGCGACACTGAATCTCCGTGTCCAATCCATTACCGGGGGATGAAATTCAAAGTCAGAAATCTCGCTTGATGAGAAATAAATTAAGTTGCATCACATGCTCTGCGTGGAGGCCATTCACAAACACGTATTTGTCGAATACTAATTAATTAGTTCCCAGTGCGTCATATTCAGGGTAATAATTAATACAAAAGTAAGCGTTCAAATAAGGGCGTGAGTCTATACATTGGGAATTATTGTACTTTTTTACTGAACTTTATTTGTGGATTTCACAGCTATGGGCCAGAATTTTACGATTTTCTTCTCATCTTTTAAATGCTTTCAACATTTAACTTCAGGGGCATTTTAATGCACTTGCATTGGAATGCTTTTATACTGTAACTTAAGTAGTAACACAAAACTCCCCCCATTGAAAAGAGGACTTTTCGGGTAAGATGTAATTAAAAACAAAGATTGTGTATCACAGTGAACTCACATATTTATACTAATGCTTGTATTTTTTTATGAAACACTTTATGTTTATCCAGTGACTTAATTGTGCTCATTTTATTTTACATTTTATCAAAACAAAAGAACAAATTTGTAATTTCCTTAATTGCTTAAATGCACTTAGTTTTTTTATAAAGGCAGACACATTCGGCTAGGCATAATTTAAGCAATTCAAATGTTTAAAATTCTATAACATTGTTATCATTTTCACCCCAAACAGATATAGGCCATGTGGATAAAACGTTCTGTAGCTATACAATAGAAGTGACAAACATAAGTTATAAGAGGAGTAAGCCTGACTAAATGCTACATCAGGCTATATATTTATATCAGTTATATACACAGACCTATATGGCTAATAATGAGAGTCATTGAAATGCATTGGCTGATAGCATCCTTTACAAAAACATGTCGGCTGACTCTGTTTGTTGTCATGGCTCGTTTGCAAACTCACATCGCCTCCAACTCTCTCCGAGTAATCAGTGTAACTGTGGCTAATTGAAAAATACAGCAAGGCTTTGATACAATAGGCCTGAGTGTTGTGCTGCCACAATGAAGTGACCAGTCAGCGAGCAAAGGCGTATTTACAGGGTGCTGAGAATATATGAACACCGAGGTTTGAGGTAAAATATTATCTGAGAAAAGACACTGTGTGGCTTATTAATGTAAAGTGTGTGTATAGGGCCTATTCAGTAAACCAGTGATTAGACGGTGAATGGCCAACACTGATCTTTATCTATTTGGTTTGTGTACGAGGGGGAAAAAATCTTAACGCTGAATGGCCTAATTTATATAAACTAAATGGGGGCTTTATTAGACCATATAAACACATATGACAAATCTCAGTCTGTAATATGAACAGGTCATCAGCATCCAGCCCTTAATGAAAAATCTATTTACTTTTAATCAGGCTTTAGCCACCAGAAGTTTACATAAGTAGACGTGCATGAGAAATGTATGCCAGCTGACACTGGAGGGCTGGGATTTCCCTCTTTTTTGAATATAGGGCATGTAGCATCATCTGTCTTCCAGTAGGGGGCATATTTGATGCACAGCAGGATGCAAACTGTGTCAAGTTGGACCATATTCAATTTATTACCAGTCATTATGTAAGAGCGAGCATGAAAACATCCAGCCGTGGTCACAGGATTTTCTTGCAGCTGTGATGGCTCTGTTGTAACAAGAGAACTAATGACAGCTGTGGGTGTTCATGTTTTCTTTATTACTGAAATGTGTTTATGAATGTAAAACAGCACATGAAGAACAGTTCTCTGTGCAAATACATTTGGTACTTTTAACAACAACCACGGATTCTCATAAAAACCAACGACATTGTCTAGGTCCTCTGAAGTAAATACAATATGCGGACATTAGTCAAAGGTGTACCCCGTTACTCGTGTCAAATAAGGGGGGAAAGTGCATCATTTAGAAGTTGAGTGGGAGAAAGGTTGAGCGGGAGGATTGAAGCAAGCATGAGAATCAGACTTGGAGTGGGGATGAGGGTTAGGGTTAGGGAATCATTTTGAACTGTCTATTTTTCCCCCTGTGCAATGAGGTACAGCGATACCACGAATGTGCAAGGGCGGGTGCTCGTCTGAGAGCACTTTGGTGTCTGAATCCTACCCGGATTCTTCATTAAATGCTGTGAGGAAGGTCTGTGAGTGGGATTCACTTGCTCCTCGGACACACACTTGTCGATAATGGGGGTCCTGACACCACACCAAAAGTAAGGTATCACTTTATGCCCAATAAGAATCCAGTATAAATACATTAAATAGACTTTAGCAGGACACACACAATTTACCACCAATTCACAGTAATATAGAAGCCAACTCACTATAGGCCCTTGGGTTTTAGCTTTTTTTGGATTGCATTGATTTGTCTGAAGCTAATTCACCTGAAAAGTTAGATCAGTATTTTTGGACAAACCTGCCTGAGAGAAAAAAAAAATCATATAAACCCAATTATATTAAGATCTAGTTAAGTTAAGTCCAATATTTGCATTGTGTTAATGAAGGACTTGACTGTGGCCACTACAGTAAGGTACCACTAATCTGCCACAGTACATGTGGCCAGAGGTAATAATGACTGCTGATAGTTTCTAAGAATCATGTTGTCCGACCTGTAAATACATATCACTTAATCGTCACATGTGGCCCTGGAGGAAGCAGATGAGTGAGCTGGAAGTTGGAAATAGCTGAAAGTGGATTTATACCTTATTATTTTACCTTGTTAGACACACATCTATTTGTATCTTCTTCAAGGTGCAAAAAAAAAAGCAACAGCACAACTTTTTCTAAGTATAAAAAGTCGCTTTGCGTTGGAAACCCTGTTTTCCACCACCAATTTGTGGCCTACATAATGTGACAGGAGGAGGAAATCCCTGCCGACGCCTCAGCTGGGTGCTGTCAGTGGTGGGAGGCCCGAGCGTGAGTTGGATCGGGATAACAGTGAAGTTTTGCTTCGTTCAGCAATGAGGTGGTGAGGCACAGGAGTCGGGACACGCACTGTCCCTTCCATTTAAAACAAGACAAGGAAAAAAGAAAAGGCCTTGACCTTCCAGTAGCCTAACATGCGCAAAACACAAGTTCAAAATCACAAGTTGTCCTTCAGTGTCCCTTTGCTGGAGGAGGTGCAGTCTTCGTCATCACAATAGAAACAGTGCCATTCTGTTAGGTAAATTAAAGCACAAGGATTAGGAAGGTCTTGAAGAAAGGCTGGTCACACCTATCCAGTACCGCTCACTACCTCCCTGTGGACTATTTACAGTTTAGATTAGGGATTCTTTGCAACATTTCAGAGGCTTTTTTCACAAAAACACACAAGTCTCTGGGGAAAAAAAACAACAACACTCTCCTGAAAACTCAGAACCGACATTGTCAAATATCGGTACAACACAATAGTGCTTTGTTGAGATAAAAGAGTGAAATCGTCATGGACAGTTATCATACAGGGAGTGGCATAGGGGGATATGCATATCATTTAGCAGGATGGGGAGGGGAGAGTGTCAAACCCTGGAAATGAGCACTTCACATTCAGTCATCTAATCTAAGCCTTGAGTTCACTCGTCGGGATGCCCGTCAGTCACCTGGGCCCACTGCAAATTGAAGTGCATATAACTTAGAGATTATCAAGGATCATGTCGGCCTATTGCTCCAAACAACATGAAGGCCTTTGGGTGTTTGCAATACTGATTCAAGGCCATTCTGGACGAGATTTATTCCTAGAAAAGTAAAGGGAGCAGGAGCATCAGGTGTCAGTATATTATGTACATGATCACACAGCCATAGCACAACAACCTCTACCCACAGCCTGTCAGGCGTTTCTCCGGGAGTTACTGGTGGCGGACGAGCGGCCAGTCTCATGGTCCGGTCTGTATTTGAGCCAGCAGATGAGCCACGTGACGACCACCGAGAACATGGCCAGGATGCTGGCCACCGACAGGCAAATGGGTCCCGCCGGCGAGGGGGGGATGCTGTGGCTGTGCACGAAGATCAGGCCCATGAAGAGCAGCACCAGCATGGACAGAAAGGAGAAGATCACGCACACGCAGCCGGTGGTCAGCGCCACCCGCTTGCAGCTCTGGCAGCTGTCGTAGCGCACGGAGTCCTGGGACAGGGTGGTGGCGGTGGACACGGTGGTGGACGGCGTCGCCTGGCTGGTGCTGCACCCGGCCCCCGACGCCTCCTCCCGGCGGAGCGCGACCAGGGCCGGGTGCAGCGGCGGCGGGTAGGGCGGCAGGGCGTCCTGAGGCAGCGGGTCCGAGTCCATGTACAGCGGGAAATCCTCCGTCACCTTGGTGTTGTTGGGCAGGTTCTGGATCCGGTAGTCCGGCACCGGGGTGCGGTGGCGACAGACGGGGCAGCTGATGCGCCATGGCCGCTCCTCCCGGAGGTGCAGCGTGTTCAGACACTCCTCGCAGAATGTGTGCAGGCACTCCAGGAGCTTCGGGGCCCGGCGGTCAAGGTCGAAGTAATTGTAGCAGATCTTGCACTCGTACTCCTCGTAGGGAAAGGCCGGGGGGGCCTCGCCGGGGGGCTCCGCTCCGCTCGGGGCCAGCTCTACCTCTGCCATGTCATCTTTCGCCATTCACATTCCCCGGTGAGCACAAAGGGAGCCTTGCGGACAGATGCTGATGACGGTGCGCGACTCTCCTCCTCTCCCCCTGCTCATCGAAGCCCCATCAGACACTACAGTGATGCTGCTGGTGATGATGATGATGAAGAAGATGATGGTGAGGATGATGTCTCCTCATAATCCAGCGTCATTCACACCACGAGGAGCAGGGGCGTCCGGTGCAGCTACTGCGTGTAAATGCCCGGGATCCCGGTGAAATAACAACACAAACCGCCCTCACACGGTGTGAGTCTGTGTGGGAACAGATGATGTAATGGTGGTGACTCCGATGCGAGAGGCTCATCCATCCAAGCACAGGGAGGAGAGAGAGAGAGAGGGGAGCTGTTGTTTCAGCGCTCTGGGTGTGTACATGCAGGAAGCAGCTATGACAACTATGCTCGTTCACAATTACGTACAGAGAGAATCGTGGCAGACAATAGGATGCGCTAATTTGGTCAACCAGTTCGTCAATTCACTGTTTCCTGTCCCAAACAAAGAGCATGTGAACTCACAGGGTCCAGAGCAGGTCCAGACTTTGCAAACACACACAGACACCGGCCTCCATTGTGAGGAACAGACAGGAGCAGTGACGGTTGCTATTTCATCAATAAAAAAGTGAAGTGCGGTTAATGGAGAACACTGCATTTACCACCAGCTCATTGGTCTAAGCCAAGGGATTCTGGTCTGATGTAAAACCACCATGGAGCTCTATAGATGGATAGAGATAGATGTATAATGGATGGATGGATGGATGGATGGAAGGATGGGTGGATGGATGGATGGATGAATGGATGGATGGATACTTCATCCCAAACTGCTAAATTCCTGTGTTATAGCAGCAATGTGTCATACTAAAAACAAGAGCAAGGGCAATATGGAAACAGGACGTGTGCAAAGGTGCAGGTATTTGTGGATAAAGTCTACAAAAGCATTAAAATAGTATTTCAAAGTCAACTTTTTGGTCAATTATGTACAGGACACAAAGGGGATTGAAATCTCTCTAATCCCCAGTGTAAACTAAAATAGACAAAACATATAAGTACCCACGTGACATAAAAAGTATTACATAATATTAAGTGAAATAAGTAGACAAAACACATAAGTACCCAGTCAGAAATCACAGGTAGAAAGGGTGTCAACAGTGCAACCAGAATAGTGCAAAAATAGATTGACAAGCGTAAAATACTTCATTGAAAGTAATGTTCATCCACAGGATGAGTAAAATAGCAACAAGAATAGCAGATAGAGTACTAAAGCAGCATTTACAGTAAAATCTTAAAAACATCCAAGAACACATGTTTTTGGTACACATAGCAAAGATCAAAGGGTGTCAAAAATCCCCTACTCATTTTACTGCAGCCTTTAGGTTGATTTAATTTTGTAAAACTCTACAAAAGGCACTGTTTGTTCAATAAGGATTTATTATAACTCATAATTGAAGTAATATTCTTGCAATAATAAAGACAATGTCAGAGTTTATACTAATGTAATAAAGGAGAAAGAGATAGAAGACACCTAAGTAACTCATCACTTACATGACATACACCTTTTTGTATATTATTTTGTACTAACCCATGTTGTTTGTCATTACACTATATGGGTGCAGTCGACTCAACTCCAAAGTTTGCACATAAACTATTAAAACAGTGAACAGTGTTAACTGCTGTCACAGGATTTGTTCTTAGAAGCATAAAATGGGTCATATGATTTCAGTCATAATGATTAAACTTAATTTCATCTGTTTGATCTCTTACAGCCTATATTTGATTAACTTCATAGCATATTCTATTCTTAGAACTCTTAATTTTAGGTCATAGGATTTGAGGACAGGATCTTGTTTGGCAGGACAAATATTATTGACAGCAGGCCACAAGTTCAAGACCCCTGGTGAGGACACAGAAGAAGACATGTTAAACTCTGTCGCAGACTGAAGGTACACTGCCCCTTCCCCACTTTCTGCTACCAACCTGCTGGTCGCCTCTTTATTCCATTTTTATCAACATTGAATGTATCACGTGTTGGAATCCCACTAAACCTGGCACTGCTCTGTCTCTGCCCATTAACAATACACACGACGGGTGTGAAGAAAATAAGATGAACAGTTTACGTGATGTGCGTTCCACATACATCCATACATAAATATTAACTTTTTTTATACATACACACAAACAAACAGACAGACAGACAGACAGACAGACAGACAGACAGACAGACAGACAGACAGACAGACAGACAGACAGACAGACAGACAGACAGACAGACAGACAGACAGACAGACAGACAGACAGACAGACAGACAGACAGACAGACAGAAAGAAAGAAAGAAAGAAAGAAAGAAAGAAAGAAAGAAAGAAAGAAAGAAAGAAAGAAAGAAAGAGAGAAAGAAAGAAAGTAAAAAGTATGAAAGTAAAAAGTAAGAAAGAAAAAGAGAAAGAAAGAAAGAAAGAAAGAAAGCATGAAAAAAAGAAAACATGAAAAAAAGAAAGAAAGACAGTAAGAAAGAAAGAAAGACAGACAGACAGACAGACAGACAGTTTTTGTTATTATTAAGTAACTTATCATAACATAATAACAACCCACATATGTGTATTACCCTTTGTTTCTAAAATAACTTACTTATTATCGTATTGTGTCCAACTGGCATAATATGCAATAAATATAAATGTCTTCCTCTTCAAAGAAGGTTATGATAACCATCTCAGAGTCAAGGTCGCACCGAACCCTATAGCAGTCATTAGCTCCGCCCCTGCGTGTCGTTACCTGTGGTGCGCAGCGGCCGCACCTGTGCGCAGCTCTGCCCCCGGGGACGCGCCCTGCCTGCCTGCCTGCCTGCCTGCCGGGGCAGAAATCTGCATGACCTGTACTCCCGCTAAGAATATCCACCCCTGCTCGCCCCTGAGCCTCTCTGTGTGTGTGTGTGTGTGTGTGTGTGTGTGTTTCACCTGACATGCTGGAGCTCCTGGTTTACCTCAACGGCCCCGAGCCCGTGGCCCGGTTCCAGAGACGCTGCGGACTCTTCCTCGTGGACAGCCGGGGGAGGACGCGCGGTCCGGCCCGAGCCGACACCAAACCATGTGGGCAGGTGCAGAGAGAAAGGGTCCACCAGGACAACCCCTCCGAATACAAACAGAACGGATGTGTTGTTGGCGTGAGTCATTTTCTGCAAAAACAAATTGGTCCTCTCTGAGCCGTAACCCTTTTAGCTGGAAATAGTGTCCACACAGACACACCAGGCTGACTAGAGGAGCACACGTTAGTTTTACTCAGCCCCATGGCGGACTGAGACCGTTTTTGATTGTAAACCAAACAATGACTGGAATTTCTCGTTTGTCAGGATGACTGTCAACCGCCAGATCCTCGTCTGCATAGCTTGTACTAAGTGTTTACATTCTTCTGTCTGTTTAAGACAAAGTAAATATGCAGCCAGGTCACTTCCTGGTTATTTATTGGGGAACTGTTGAGTATCCTCTTCATTCTAAGGTCTTGACCTTAACATTATGATTCAGTGCTCAAAATTCAACTGAATTGACAACCTTTTGTTTTAGTTCATTCATTTATTTGCCCTGGATTTTGTGAAGTACTTTGTAACCTTGTTTAGTTAAGTGCTATACAAATAAAGTTATTATATTTATTTAGCAATATTTTTTGTGTTAAAGGGACTCTTACCTTTGTTGCATTTGAGAATTACAGCACATTCGAATCATCCCGCCTTTTCAATGCCCCACCCCCTCGTTCCCATCCGCGGTGTTTTTTCTTTTGTTTTTCCCCCTGGGAGCGGCTGTTTCAGTACGCCGTGGACCACTTTGGTCTGCCATCGTCAGTCGCTACGGTCGATACGGTCGCTACTCGCTACTGTCTGCCGTGGAATCAAAACAAACCCTATAGTTGATTCCTGTCTGTTTCCATGCAGCAAACAGACAGGTCTGTCGGCCAATAAGGTCCTTCGGTCCGAAGAACTTTATTGGTTGAAGTTTTCACTAAATATTACGAGAATGAAATAATTGTTTGCTTTAACTCCTGGTGGGTCTGTCTTGCATTTTAGAGTGTCATTACCTTATTAATACCAATTTAACCTTATCCACAAAAAGTGTAAAAATGCAACAAAGGTAAGAGTCCCTTTAATGTCAATTGAGTACTTGCAAGTACTTGACATAGTTTTACATATGTCTATCTACAATTTCTTTTAAATTTGTTAATTGAGATGTAGTAGGTGTGGAATATTCATCAATGTTAGGAGCAAATGGCTTTTAGTCATTAATTTTTAGATCTGGAATTTAAAAGAAGCAGAGAAATGGGCAGGGGTGTTGAAATGTGCTAACCAGTTTGCATTCTGGGAAATGTAGTGTGGTACTTTGTTTGGAGCTTGACCCATATTAGAGACTTAAAGTCAAAAAATCTCTAGAGCTTTCATTTTGAAGTTAAAGCAGCAGAGGGTTTAATCTCAAAATTAAATTTGAGATTAAATCTGTCCTGTCTGTTGAGCTGAGCTGGAAACAAAAGGGGAAGCCAAAAGTGGGTGTGACTGCAGGGTTGGCCAGGAAATATAATCTTTGATCTAAATAAGATGTTCATTCCAGGCAGCATCTTCAGGCACCTGGCTCCATCACATTTCGTTTTCTCACTGGGTGTTTACTGTGTGCAGGGCTGCAGCAGGCCTCAGTATGAGGTGAGGAACTGGCTGCTGCACGTCCTATTCCTGTGCTCATCAGCCCTGGGTCATGAAATCTTCTACATCACCTGTCTGCCCTGCATACACTGGAACCTGGACCCATTCCTGTGCCGACGCCTCATCAACATTTGGACTGTAAGATAGACAAATAATCTGTGTTTGTGTCTGTCTGTGTGTGTGTCTGTGTGTGTGTGTGTGTGTGTGTGTGTGTGTGTGTGTGTGTGTGTGTGCTGAAGATGTCAGTCAGACCACCTTACCATATAAGAAGCGTTAGACTTCTGTCTGATGTCCGTCTCCCTCACAATGCCACCTCTCTTCTCTCTGTTGTTCTGTTTCCCTCTTTTCACCTTTCAACCTCCCTTTCATCGTCAGCGCTGGTCCGTCTCTGACACCAACATGCACATATATCCCCAGGCTTGGGGGCCATTGACCGGGCCCGGCCTGACCAAGGGTCCCTGACATGGTTTGAGGCCACACATGAGGATACATCAGTGGAAAACGAGTGCTAAGATCTCCCCTTTAGATGTTTAGTCTGACAGAATCCAGCACTTTATGTCAAGGGACCCTTAAAACATGTCAAAAGTGATCCCAGAAGGAGAGTATCTGACACTTGTGGTGACGCAGCCGGACACAGACAGCCATACACCCTCACTCCTGCAGAGTGTGTGATGGGCAGTGTGTTTTTGTGGCCTATGTGTCCCTGCCCCGAGCCCTTGGTGGGTGCCCTGTGTCTGAACCCCTTGTTTGGCCCCCCCAGGGGAAAAGATCCCCTTCTTCTGGCATCCCGGCTGCACCAGGCCTCTGTGTGAACTCCTTTCAAACACTCACAAACGCCAACACACACACATGCACACATGCTCGCGCTCCCCACCTCGCCTGCTAAACACGCTCATTGCCCTCCCTCTAGTTAGACATTACCAGCTTTACTCTGTGTTCTCCTCCCCCTAGTCTACCAGTAGAGTGTTTTATTGGACTCCTCAGCACTCGGAGCTTTCTCTCCCCGGACCGACCATTTGGTCTGTCAGCCCTCAGGGCGCATCACCCCGCAATTCGAACTTCTAACAGCACCCTGCCATTGTGCTGGTGGAGTTATTTAAGGTTCATGGAGGACACTAGTCTGTCTAACTCTCTATCTCTCTCTCTCTCACACACACACACAGACTGGCTGCTCCTCACGCCAACGATTGAAGTGCATCCATGCAAATTAAGACTTGTATGCGGGAGCAAACACATTAGACGCCTATGAATAACACACACACACGCATAACAAGTACACGTAATAACACACATATGTGTCCTTCACTACTCTGCGTTGTCTTTACTTGCAGGGTGACTTTGTTTGACTTACAAAACAATGGCTGTCATTAACCATATGGTCATGAATTACATAGCAGTGTTGTATGGTGTAACCATAGTGCTGTATTATGCAAATCATCCACCTCCTGTGCTTTTTGTAATATCTAAAATCTCAAGTTGGACTTTAGCACAATGACACAAAGGGCTCACACTAACATATACAGTATGGTTATGGAGAGTTTCCACTGCAGTCGAGAAGACGGGTATTTTGTGCTGATTTGTATGTAAGTAATGATGGCAGGGAAAGGTCACAGTCAAAGACAGGAAGTCACTTTATTCTCAGACGACAGAACTTTTTTAACTAGACGGCCTCAGGCAGTCCTGGATCAGCTCTCAATGCTGACAGCCGGACATCAGAAATGACTGTGGGAATCACGAGACTTCTGTTCACTGAGAGTAAATCTGTCAAGTAATTACAAGTAGACTGTGGTTTCGAACAGTTGTTAAAGGAATAATAACCAACATGTTCTGTCACAACAAAAGGGATCTCATTAATAAATCAAGAGCTAGAAGTCCAAAAGAGTGATTAATTATTCAAAAAATAGAGGCCCTCTCAAAAAATAGAAACAATAAAAAACTCTGGAGTTGCAGTACTATGGAATAAAAAAATGGTGTACTTATATTTAGCCATCGGAGCAGCGTGGCTAAATATGCTGGTCCGTTAGCCCACTGCTTTGACCCTAACTGATATGGCTGAACAACTGTTGGATGGATTGTCAAGAGAGTTAGTATAGACATTCATGTTCCTCAGGGGATGAATCCTGCAGTCACGTTGGTTATCCCCAACTTTACTTGTAGCATCAACAGCAGATTGATAATTATTTGGATCGTTTTCCATAAAATCTGGTTCATGCATTCATGTTCACCTCAGGGTGTATTGTACAAATCTTACTCAGTTAATCTCTCATCTAACGTCATCATCAGGTCAAAAGTTAAATTTAGTTTTGTGACCAAATACCTGCAAATGTTTGATTAAGATGACAAACCTGGTTAACATTATACCTGCTAAGAATCTGAAGGCTTAAGGGAAATCAACCTTCAATCTGGGCTTTATGATTAGATGTGGGTGTGTAAATTAATGGTCCTTAAAAACCTTTTGGAATCAGTCCTCTCCACAGCGGCAGTGGCTACAATGTAATCTTATGTGGCATTCCACAAAATGTCCATTAAATGTTGTTTTTTTCACCAATACAAGGCTCAAATTTAGTCTTAGTCAAGGCTGCCTGTGGAGGCCATCTGCTGGACCACATCCACATTTATAAACATAGGGCCCAGGTTGAAAAAAATACTATAATTCTCCTCATAAACATTGCCATTATAAACATGTGTGCTTGCTGCTGTTAGCCTTTAGCACCAAGCTGTACCAGTTCTATGTACAGACTTACATAGCCACCGGCTCTTTGAACTCTTAAGGCCAATACACAGCAGCCCCCAGCTTCATCAAAACTCAATTATTTTCTAGGTACAACCCCCACACCAGATAACAAGGCGAACGTCATTGTTTGAAGCTGTGTCCCAACTCCATACTAGACACTGTGAACAGTGTTTAGTCTCTTTCCATAAGTTCAAATAGATTTACTATAGCCAGAAGGAAAATGATTAGGAACGCAATGGCAGTGGATGAATTATTGTCTTAAGAGGAAAAAATGAAAGCCAACTCAGCAAAGCACACCCTACAAAGCAAGTTCATAAAAGAGCACAAGAGAATTGCCTTTCAGCAGATCAGCAATGACTGAGCTCAACTTTAAAACTGGACCGAGGACAACAAGAGATTCTACTGCTTTATTGAGTCTATCTCTGTAAACTGGAGTCACCATGCTGTGAGGTTATGGGTTATTGGCTCGTCAGTCATATTATGGTGAAACTGTTACATGCTGTACCTACAGAAAATACTTCTCAGTTTAAGAGAGTGGGTAGCAGCATGACTCCCAAAATGCCTATTGATCAAATCAAGTTCCATGATTTGCTGCTGGAGTTAAACTTGAGTAAAGTTAAACTTGTAAGGGTTTTACAAGCAGAAATGTATTACATTCAAATGTGTCATTGTCAGAAATGCTAGTTTTTATTGTGCACTTCAAATTTGTATTCACTATTTTACATCCTCAACAAAGTGGCAAGTTCTGTTTGCTATAGTTCAGACTTTAGGAGTGGTCATTTTCCCATCCAGTGTCCATGTTATTTGAATAGTAAATGCTCTTGTACCCATCTCAGTGGCCATGGGGGTGTTGGTCTTAAAGCAAACATCTTTTGTTTTCTCTATTCAAACAGTAACCTGTGCAATAGCCTCTCTTCACTACACCCACAATCTCACACACTTCACTTACTCTGATCCACATGTTGACAGATCAAGGTCCAAAGCTGCTCTGGCCGCCATCAATACACTCATTCATGAGAAAACGTGCACACTTCTGCTGCTTCAGTGTGTGTGTGTAAGGGTGGATTTTTATTTAAATGGCCATTTGACAGTTAAAAGTTCAGGAAAGTAGTGGTTGTGGTTATATAAATACATATGGTAATGTACATCTCCAAAGAATGAATTCAATGTAATGAAGTCAATGTAATGAAGTCAATGTAATGTCCTCAAAAGTGGCCAATGACAAGTTGTCTGTGGTTGTGTGTGAGTGTGTGCTGACCTGTCTTCAACTCTTCCCTTAATGTGACCACACTGTCCCTGGGTCAGCCCTTTGATGATGTGTACAAAGAAACACTGTCGTGATGGCTTCACTGGAGGCAGCTGAATACGGTTGAATATGATGTTTGTGTTGATGGTGCAGTCCGGGGGAGGGGTATCATATAATTTGAGCTGGCAGGCAGATTCATTGTATGACGGGCAAGGGGGGGTTTGCAGTGCATGATGTGTACACTGTAGGGCTTTTTGTATTAATAGACTGCGCTAAATGGGCTTGCCATTGTCCTCTGTTTATTGTTGGGTGGTACCAATTATTCAGTGTGGGCACTCATGCGGCTACACTGTAGGTAGATACAGATATTGGAATAGTCACATTTACATTCAGGCATGACCAGAGAACAAGGGAATAATGAGACCAAAGGTTTAGCTTTTGGAAATAGTAAGACAATGTTGGAAAGTTTAGGATCAATGAATCATAAACCATAGGCTATAGCCCACTGGACTGAGTTTTGCCCAAAATGCCAATTTGTGGTTTGTGCTGTAACAACGTCCTGAAAGTCAAAAGTTTATCTACAGTTTAGCACCGATCAAAAGGTCATTAACACAGAACTCCTGTCCTTCAGTAGTTACACCAGTTTCTAACCAACTTAATCAAAACTAGAAATTGCTCAGTTAAGACCTGTTGATATTCCCCTCTGCTGTTGTGTTGAGTGCTAATTAGCTAATGGTAGCATACTAACACTGGTGGTAAGCTTGACACTATTCCCTCTAATTATTGGCATGTTTGCATTGTCCTGAACATTTAGCGTGCTGACACCAGCATTTAGCTCAAAGCATGACTTTGTCAATCTACATCTGCACGAGAGGCACTAACGTGGCTGAAGTCTTGTTTCATTTTTGTTTGCATGCAAATGTAACAAGATACAATGTACTTGTTTTATGATTTTTTTATTTCTGTGATATTGGCAAATGGCTTTGTATATATAGCGCTTTTCTAGTCTTGATGACCACTCAAAGCACTTTACAGTACAGTATTACATTCACCCATTCACACACACATTCATACAGTGCATCTATTCGCAACACTTTGTTATTCTATGGGGGGCCATTCAGGGTTCATCTTGCCCAAGGACTCCTCGGCATGCAGATGGGTCAAACTGGGGATCGAATCGCCAACCTTCAGGTTGGAGGACAACCACTCTACCCCTCAGCCACAGCCGCACTTATATATTGAAATATTATATTTGAATGGAGGCAAAGTGAACTGTTTCCCTTGGGTCCTGATCCAACTTTCTCATCCAACAAGCACCTTTTCCAAATGGTCTGCTTCCTCAAGCGGAATCTTAATGCTACAACATACAATATGTCAGGCATTTAATGCAACATTTAGGTAAAGGTCCTTTCCTTTTTCAACATGACGCTAAAGCCGGGTCCAAAAAGTAATTTTTTCCCCAATTTGATGTCCAAATACTTGACTGGCCAGAGCAATGTTCTGGTGTCCACATATTTACCTATTTTAATTACCATGTCTGTCCCTGGCGCTTCCCTCTCTATCTGCTTCCCTCCGCGTCTCTACAAGTTGCTGCACTAATAGCGGGTCAGTAGATGTACTTTTATATCTTATTTTCCATGGTAACAGGCATCTTCTGATTACAGTGTCAGTGGAGATGGTAATAACAGCCTCTCTATTCTGTCCCTTAAACACACACATTAGTGTCCTGCTCCCTCTCGCTGCACTGCCTCCCTGCTCCATGTGAAGACAGCCATTCATTAAATATACAAGGCAGAGCTTTAAATAAAACTGGAGCTGGAGCAGGCTGCCCCTCCGATGGCCGCTGGGGATTTCATGAAGGAGAATAGGCAGCACATTTGGCAGGCAAACGCACACAGACACACACTCACACACACACACACACACACACACACATTCACACCAAAACCTATACATCATCACACACACACCTTGCACTAACTGTCATTATGTCAAGCACCCTCTGTCTCAATCCACCCTCCAAAGACGCTGTGTCAGCAAATCCTGCCCTCTTCAATTATCAGTTTCTTACAATAGATTTTGTTACTGCACGACTGCAACATCCGCACTTTATTCCAGGGTGGGTCTCCATCTTTTGAACCCATTTGTCCTCCTCTCTTTCCTTTTTCCTTTGTGGAGTTGGAAGGGGTATTACTTATTTATGAGAGTGTGGTTACTTTTAGAGCATAGCCTAATCAGGATTTGATTTCATCTTCTCATAATTTTATTATCATCTTCCTCCATCTCGGATTTCGTCTTTTCTTGCCAGCACACTGCAGCACTCACTCTGTAGGTTTTTTGTATTGAATCACATTTCAAATGCTAAATTAAGATTCACACGGAACAGACGGAGACCACAGTCTCTCATCAAAAGCACTTTAGAAAATAAGACTATTTCATGGACAGGAGTTTGAAATCTGCTAAAGCTGTAGAATTTCTATTAATTCAAAGTAAGAGTGACAGATATAACCAACGCACAACTATTAGAATAGAAATGGCAACTGAATATATGAGATTAGAGTTCAGGTCCAAAGATTTGTGCCTGAACCTGAAAGAAACTGGCAATATTCTACCTGAACTCACCCGGACCCATCCCTCATTTGTAAGCTGAAACCCAGACTCCTGCAGAACCGAGAAACGCTGGATCCGTACCCAGCAGGGAAACACACACCCGCTCGGCACGGATTTCACATGTGGTTGCAACTTGTCCTCTCCAAAGTGATTTCTTTTTTTTCTTTCCCTACTATCCCCTTCTATCCTCCTTTTGTCATACTACAATATTGTAAGTTGCAACAAACACACTATAGGAAATGTGATATAGACCTCTATATTAGATATTTGTTGGGACCCTGCTTCTGAGACACATGTATTCTAACCTCTCTTTTAGTTGGTGATGTATGTCGGCCAGGTGATGAAGGATGTGCTGAAGCTGCCTCGCCCTCCTTCACCCCCTGTGGTGAAGCTGGAGACACGTGTTGATGCAGAGTACGGGCTGCCCTCCACTCACGCCATGGCTGCCACTTCCATCTCCTTTACCATTTTACTGAGCGCCCCAGCAAGGCTACAGGTGGGCATCGCTGAAATCTGTGATTCAGTCAACCAGTGAGCTTTAATGTGTGGCCAAATAATCTATGCTTGAATAAGGTTGCCTGTGGTTTCAACTGCATCTCACAGACATAAGCAGATGGAACTGGGTCAAGTCTAAGACTGGTCAGAGCAGAGCATCCGGAAGAGGGTTAAAGTAATTCGATTCATTTTGACACAACATACATTATCTAAAGGCACTTGAGATGGTAAGTTCAAGACCTTACAATATAAAACACAGAGCAACTTATATGTAGAGGATTATATAGGGAGCTCATCAGCAAAAGAAAAAAGCTTTCAGACACTACTTATGTCATTGTCCAGGGATTAGGATGTAAAACAATAATGACGATGAAAATAATCAAATAAAATTGTATATGTATGTATATTTTACACTTAAAGGGGGCACAATGCATGATGGTATATATTGCTCAGCTACTGACCATCAGTTGTACCATCGCATGATGCACTGGGATGCAGTGTGTCCATTATATAGGGTTAAAGGTACAAAACGGTGAATTAACTATTAAGTGGACTTCGCAGTGATTAGTGAGGGATTTCGGTGACAGCCATTGTCATTGTTAGCCTGTTGGGATAGTGATATGAGGATGTAGCTTAAAGCTGCAGTACACAGAGCGCTTGATTTATCAGACATACTCTTCAAAGAGGTCAAAAAATAACTCCTATGATCACATTGTTAAATAATTTGGCTTACTTTAAGAAATGTAAACATATTTTTACATATGTAGAGAAAAACAGAATTACTGTCCTGTGATATTTGCCATGATTTTACACAGCAATAACAGTGGGAGATCTAATACTTTGATGCACAGAAGCCAAATGTGAAACGGGCTACAGCATCAGTCATTTCAAGTTAGTGATTGGAATTACTGTTGAAACGTGTCATGATTGTAACTGTGACATCATCACTGAAGCTGTAATAGTCACTGCTCATCACTATGAAAACTGGTATTACCACCATAGCTGACTGCAAATGATCTCTATCCACCTCATTAGAGTTAGGACGTGTACACTAACTGTAAATGTGACACGAGGCAGTGCCATTAAATTTCCATTGAATTTTATGGATTCCTCTAAGATAAGCAAGGCCCAGTAGGGGATAATTTTAGTCGCTCTTAATGGGAAGCTTCTCACAAGTCAGGGTTGAAGGAGGTTAAATATGAGGTGCTGGGACCCTGTGGACGGTGTCGATCAGTGAGTCCTGACTGAGCTGTCGCACAATGGGCAGGCAGGGGCGGGGCCAGAAGTCACCATCAGTCACCATCAGCCACACCCGTCGAGCTGCAGTTTGGTCCTCTGATAGACTCGACTGAGTCAATGACTGTCAATCCACGTCACTACCTCCCTCCTCCTCCCGACTCTTCCCGTCATTATCTCCCCCACTCTGCTTCCAAGTCTATAAAACACTCAGTGGCTCCATCATGGGCTGTCGTAATCACACACCGTGTTTTAATGAAGAACCTGAGTGAATACTGGGTCCATCAGTGAATGCTGGGTCCATCAGTTGGTAGTTTACGGTCTCTACAGCTGTCAGACTGATTAGTGGTCAGGCCGTGTCAGCCAGCACTCGGTCGGGTTCTTACATTCCTGCTCTCAAGGTCAGAGAAATCACCTCAAGAACCCTGAGACATCCATGTACAGTAGAGCACTTAACCGTGGCCTGAAATTCCTCAAGGATTCCTCAGAGAGAAAAGAGCGTGTATAGCTATAAATGAGTAGCAGGCTGTTGCAGAGGCTCCTGAATAGACACAAGGCCTCAGGGCAACTCGCCCTGATCCCAGAGCAGGTCGGAGGTCATGACAGTCAATCACAGCGTGACCCCCCTCCTGTCCCTGGCATCCTTTGTGGCCATTCACAAAAAAACCTCTCTTCATGAACTACCAGTGAATAGGCTTCCAGCTGCAAAAGACAGGAAAAGACACAGGAAAAAAGGCAGAGAGCTGGAGAGGAGGGGAGCACAGGAGGGGAGGGTGGAGGAGGTGAATGAATACACAAGGCCTCTCTTCTCACTGTTATTGAAATGGAGGAACAAAACCTACCGCTATAGGTAAAGGAAGGAGGGGAGAGAGGATGGAGACAGTAGAGAACTAAAGGAGCCAAGTGGCAGTACGTCAACCAGAAAGGACAAGTGGCAGAAAGAGGAGTTCCATGGCTACAGTGACAAATGGATGGCTGAGAGGAAAGAGGTTTTAAAGAAGTAGAGCACGACAACTGTTTTTGTGCCTGCACTGAGCAATGGGAAGTTGCATGTGACACACAACATTCTACTTTCACAGGTTTAATGTTTTATCTTTTATTGCGGCTCAGTTCCAGTTCGAGACGGGTCTGCTGATTGCAGTGACGCTGTCGTCCTTGGTGTGTCTGAGCCGCCTCTATACTGGCATGCACTCAGTTTTGGTGAGCTAGTCCCCCTACGTGCACACACACACACACACACACACACACACACACACACACACACACACACACACACACACATTCTACAGCATAAAATATTCAAGCTCAATGCAGGATTCATTATTCATATCTATGTCTGAACTTAACTTAAACTGTCTCGCTGAGACTCTAAATTCAGCCGACACTTTAAGTCACCTGCTTTTCATTTGAAAATCTCAATGCCACATTAAGAGACTGTTACTTATTCATCAGTTGTGTACTCATTTATCAAATCTGTCAGGCTGGCACAGTGTTACCAAGCAGTTATATTTGCTTACATTTCAGAAAACTTTGTACTTGAAGCAATAGTCTGCTAAATGTAACCCTACAGCAGCTGGTTGGCTTAGCTTAGCATAAAGACTGAAAACTACCCTGGCCCTTGCTGAAGGTAACTAAATCAATTTAACAGGACCCTTTAAGGTTCAATAATCAACATGTGTCATCCATAAAGATGACACATCAGTGAAAAAAACTCACATTAGAGACATCAACACGTTCACTCACTCGCTGTGAAATCCTCAGACATGTTCCTGCTGTGTTCTCACATAGGCTCACTTGACGAGGGGGCTGACAGGAACATTTCCAGAAAATGTTCAAAGCAAGTGACTCAGACATTTGCTTTGTCACGTACAGCCCCTACAAAAAATTGCAAGAACATATCTTTGTCCAGTGCATGTGTGAGAGCAGCTGACGACATTGTGAGGTCACTGCTGCACCTCCTGAAAATTACATGTAATTTCTTACACCTTCTTTTCTTTTACAAATGAAACAGAAGAAACTTAATCTGTTAATGAGTGAGCTCTAAAGGTGCTGCTAACAGGGTTTTGTTTCACCTGACACTCAGATTTTCTTATCTAATAAGAAAATAAATGCACCAAATGTGAACTGTTGTCATTATTCTGCTTTCAGGATGTGATCTGTGGCGCTTTAATCTCTGCCCTCCTCATGCTTTTCACCTATCCTTACTGGGAAACCTTCGACCACTTTCAACTCACCAGCCGCATCTCCCCCATCGTGGCGTTGGCACTGCCCCTGTTCCTCAGTTACACATACCCAGAGCTGGACCACTACAGCACCACGCGCGGAGATACCACCACCATCCTCGGGGTGGCGGCTGGAAGCTCAGTGGGATACTGGGTGAACGAGCAGCTCGGGCAGACTTTTGAGCCCCAAGGTGTGTTACCTGTACCTCTACCCACACTGACAGCTCATGGACTGGCAGTAACCATAGCCCGCTGCCTGTTAGGAATTGTGGCACTTGTGGGAACACGGCAGATAGTGAAAGCACTGAGTCTGCGTGTGTTATATTCATGGTACAGAGTGCCAAGAAGTGATGAAAGTGCCAGGAGGAGGAGAGAAATTGAAGTGCCATATAAGTTTGCTACATATACGGGTGTTGGACTTGTTCATTGTATATTGGTCAATAGAGCCTTCCTTCTGCTGGGGCTGTTTTGACCTGCTTGCACGAGACTGATAATGCTCTGAATTTGCAATGACAAAAATGTACCTCATATTTATTTGAATGTGTATCAGATGATCTTTTTTTTTTTTACATGGTAACAATTTCAGAAACGTGGTGCCTGTGACTGACCTGTAACTGAGCTGAAAGCAAATAAAGCTTTTCTCATGAAGCAATAACATATTTACGACTGGATTCTCAACTTTTAACTGCAGTGTTGTCTCTTTCAGTGCATAAAGATGTAAAATAAATACCATAGCCAGGTGGACTGTCATGTGTTACACAAGCCTCTGAAGCTCACACCAGTAAACCAGAAACTCTGCGACTTCATTTCAATGACTTCTATCAGTCTTTTTGCTTTAAAGCATAGGGCTTGGCATGTTGGAACAGGTCGTCTGTTACACCATGTTGGCCTGGTTAGTCTGTTCAGGACTGGCTGGACCGGAATGAAAGAGTTTACCTGCCTTTACAACAGTACAGTTCGAAGGAATGCCGGCGCACCTGTCAGACCTCATTTACAAGACTGCTTGTTGGCCGCACTGCTCTTTCATATGGGAATTTACTGGCTCTGAAACCTTTGAGTTGACACTAAAGCAGCTACAGATAAAACGGATATGTGGGTATCTGACCTTTTTACCTCACACGAAAAAAAAGCACAACATAAAAGACCCCCCCAAAAAAATCAATCATTAAAATGGTTTTATTTGATGTTTGAGGCAAGAATCTTTTGTACCAAGGATCAATAGTTTTTTTAAATGCAGGACCTGAGCTTTGGTTTTTTATTTGTTACAAAGATAGCTACTGAACATTGTGTTTGATACAGCATCACCTATGTCTCAAGCTAAGACCAGACAACCTCAGATGGTACCACTCAGGGAATTTACTCGGTGCATGATTCAGATCTTATTGAAAGCAGCCACGTCCATAGACTGAACATAGTCCTCAAAAGCGGTAATGGCTTCCTCCAGCAGATCTGTGCCCACTTTGTCATCCTCCACTACGCATCCTATCTGGAGCTTCTTGATGCCGTAGCCCACCGGGACCAGCTTGGACTGCCCCCAAAGCAGTCCGTCCATGATGACGCTGCGGACGCACTCCTCCAGCTTGGCCATGTCTGTTTCGTCGTCCCAGGGCTTGACGTCAAGCAGGATGGAGGACTTGGCGACTAGAGCTGGCTTCTTGGACTTCTTGGCATTGTACTCTGCGAGGCGCTGCTCCTTGATTCTCGACGCCTCTGCGCTGTCTTCCTCGTCGTCCGAGCCAAATAGGTTAATATCGTCGTCATCTTCATCACAAGGGGAGTTTGTCGAGGCTGAAGCTGGGAGGACAAACTGACTCTTTGCTGACGGGAGGCTATCTCTTTCTCTCCGGAAGGACTGGATGTGCTTGTACCAGCGCAGGAGGTGGCAGAGGGTCGTTGAGGGAGCAGAAGGGATGGCATCAAACATCGCCACGTCGGCTTGAGATGCTGAAAAGCCTTCCATGTAGCTTTTGTCTGCTAGAAAATCATCAAGAGCTTTAAGAGCAGCTGGTGTGCTCATGTCACCAAACACAGTTTTTGTAGATGTATGGCAGGAAGCCGGTGCCTGCTGGGATTCATTTTGCGTGGGGAACTTGTGCTCGATGACTTCCTGCATGGGAACGTCGTGGGTGAGGAGGGTTTCAGCAGTGTGGCCACTGGAAGAACCAAGGCAACAGGTAATGAGTCACTGGGTTTAATTACCATGCACTTACCCCCCAAGGCACAAGCAATCTAAATTAAGAACAAGCATGCATGTACAGGCCCAAACACAGATGCACACCAGTCACATCACAAACACAAAGGAGTCTTGTTAATTTTTAATTCTTCTGACTTTAGTAGAAACAGCCGTGTTACTGATGTGTCAAAAAACACAATGCCTCCACACATGGTCCCTTTATATCCTCCCAATTGATCTCATTGCTTTCTGAGAATATACATTTACATGCATTTAGGGATTAAGGGCTTAAGTTAAGGAAGGTGGAATCACAGGAAGGGCTCGACGTCGATCTCCAGGGCAGAGCAGGGCATGGTCAGCTCAAAGCGGTTGATGACGTCTGGGTGGAGAACTCCGAGGCGGCCAACACTCTTTCCGTGGACAAAGATCTCTGCACAGCGACCGGGGAAAAAAGTGGAATCTAGAAGAAAACAGGATAGAGGATTAATTATGGCTATAGAAATCTGGGAACACCCCATTTCACATATATCCAGCTTTCTGTTTTCCACATGGTTAAATTCAATTTAAAGTAGAACATTGATTGCATTGCAGTGTATGGACTCTCCTGGTCACTCGTTTTTGGACCTCTGTATTTAAATCACTTTCAGCTGTAGACAACAAAACAATATGGTATAAATCTAACAGCAATTTCTGGAGTAGTGAAGGACAGTTTTCCCGACTCCATAAAGAGGCACCTGCATCACTGCAACATTTGTAATGAAATAAAGTGCTAAATGAGGATGATTTGGACTTGAATTCCACATAAAATGTTTCTGCAGGCTTTAAAAAGTTCAATTAAAAACTTTAAAAGACAATACTAATGAGCTCAATTCAAATATGACTCACTACGTTTACATGATGGCATAAATCCGATTTCGGCTGAAGCCCGGTTTCTCTATCCATGGGGGGTTAACTGCTCTATCTCAGGGTACATGGCACTGAGAAATCCGACTCTTGTCCGAAAGCATTTCATGCGCATTTGATTAGTACGGCCAGGGAGGGAGGGAGGGGGGAGGGAGGGGAGAGGATCTCAAGCATGCGCAAAGACGTCATCTCCAGTTGTTGTCTAGCTTCCAGAGTTACATGCGCGCGTTGTCCGATATACAGCCAAATCCGATCTACTTATCTGGGGGTGGTTATCCGACTTCAGTCGGTCACAAGAAATCTAGATTTGTGGAGTTACATGAAATGGATCTTCGATTGAAACCCGACAATGCCAGAAATCGAGTTTCAATCGGACACATGTAACCGCAGTGACAGATTTGAAGGATTGTCAGAGTCCCAGAATTGCTTGCGCTTCCTCATAACAGAAGATAAGGTGAAGTTACCTAGTAGAGAAGAACCCTGAACGCCACAATATCTCACAGTTGACACAACAAAAAACATAGACTGTTTATGTGAAAATGTCACAGGTCGTTACTCTGAGGAAACTGCCAACAGAGGCCATTTGACCATAATTGGATTTTCTCTCTCAGCTACTTCCACACACACTAGAGTACACATTTCTCCTCCTGATTAAAATCTGATGGTCCTGTGTGTGTGTAAGTGTCAGGACCAAAGGTCGCTTCAATCCAGATGGAATAAAAAGCCTCCATCGATACTGAGATGAACCCACACTTGCCAGAGTGAGAGGCGTTCGCTCTCTTTGTCCAAACATGCAGACATGCAAACAGACAGAGAGACGGACTTGTCAGAGACTGAACAAGATACAAGGGTTGGCATGACAACAGCCCCACACGCAGGGACGTGGCTTTCTCCCATCGTGCACTGCTTCTTCCCACGCTGCCTTGCTAATGGCTTCCAGAGCCCACTGCTTAGATGTTCACTCATCACTATGGATGAAGGCTTACAAAACACATGGACTGAGCTTTCTCTCTCTCCCTGTGTGTGCGTGTGTATGAGAGAGAAGGAAACTCTAACATTCACTTCAGTTGCCTGTTGTGAGTCTGTTCAGTGTATTAAATCAGTGAAATGTACTTGCGTCGGTTCACACGTCATCTACTTGTACCATGAGTGGGATGCCATGGCAACACTATAAATAGCCCTCTTAAATAACCAATCAGTCAATGAAAGTCGTACACTTGAGCCGGGCCAGTTTCCGCCCACTCTCCTCCAACTTTCAGCTGAGTTTTCAGCGGAAGGCAGAGATGGACAGCTACATCATATAACCAATATAATTGGTTGATAATGAAATCATTTTGCTGACAACTGTACAGAGAACTCACAAAAATGCTAAATATGCCTCACTCTGTGTAAGAGGCTGCTGAACACACAGGAAGTGGCTCTATAGGATGATTGGGATGGGTTTTAATACTGAAATATGGCTACTTCTAAATTCTGTTACACTCCATTTCATCAACGAATTATTCGGTTGTTTTTCAGGATGACCATCAAAGCCCAAAGTGATGTCATAAAAACCTTAGATTTGTTCAACCAACATTACAAAACTGAAGATATTAAGTTTACTATCGTTTGAAAAGCTGATATGAGTATTTATTATATATATATATATATATATATATATATATATATATATATATATATATATATATATATATATATACACTATAATCTATCAGAAAAACTAGCTGTTTGACATCTGCCAAGGAGGCTATGTTTTCATTGGTGTTTGTTTGTCTGTAAGTTAGCAGCATCACACGAAACTACAGGGTGGATCACTATGAAACTTGGTGCAAGGATTGTTATGTGTCAAGAAAGAATTAATTTTAATATTATAATATTTAATATTGCATTTTTTAAGAAATAATTCAAAGACCTTCTGAAAAAAACAGGGCATCTGTAGAGTTCTACTATTTATGAACAGGTGAAGTTTGGTGCCAGTTCCAATTAATCTGATCTCATTACATGTAAATGGAATATAGTGATAAAGTGGCCAATTCTGTGTAATACATACAGAATTGTGTAATATGAATATATATGAATATGTAATGTGTTAGCTCATCTGTCCATTCATATCTTGTGAAGATATGTTCATTTTTTAAAAAAAATTTTTTTTACATCACCTCAGCAATATATAGCGTTATGTATAATATAATTGTTTTTAAAAAGAACAAATAATTTCATAAAACTGCTGGACACATTTTGCCATGAAACATGTCCCCCCCATCCTTCATTACACCCACACTACACAGTAGCACGTGGGTGTACTGTGATTGATGACATCTGTCCGTCTTCATCATTTCAATACAATTTGGATTAAGCTTGGCGAGTTGGTCAGGAGTGGGGTCATGAGCTGCATGATTCATTTATTTATTTTTAATCCATCGAAGTCAAGGTCAAAGCTCTTGCCTAATGCTAATGCATAGGAAATACACTGAAAGCACATACACAAACACACCCACTTAAATTCATCTGTAGTTCAGGTATTGATTCTGCTAATAACTATTTTCACATGCTCCTGTGCAGCATTTATATATCACTAGCTGCACCAAAAATATACCCACAATATAAACATATTCTGCTCATCAGGTCTCATGTTACATTATCTTTGTACTATTATTTTACTGGCCTGCATCCCTCTTACATACAGTAAGTTATAATATTCAATAACTTTGTCGTACATTGTACATCAATTAAATTCACCTGTGAAAAAAAGTTGAAGCTTTTCAAGTGCTTTTCCAGTTTAGTCCTATTTGACTCAAACAGGGATAAATGGTGCACTTGTGTTTTCAATAGTTTTTGGAATAAGCTGTATAGGGCTTTGACACAGACAATACTTCAGTATGAACAAGTGATTCCTGGTTTTGGTCTTTTCATATTCATTTCTTGACAATAAGAAACAAAGTAAAATATCAACAGATCTATCATAGAACAACAGTTTAGTCTGCCTATCAAAACCACTTAATCTGGAGGTAAACCAAAACACTGCTAATGATTCCCTAGTGTCAGGTTAATTAAGTTAAATTCAGTAGTTAGAGGTTGAAGACTGAAGTCTATAAATTAAAATGTGTGTTTATAAAACACAGTTTGGGAAATAATTAACTGTTCTTTGTTACCATTTACTTAAGCTCATAACTGCTCGTGCTTCTTACATGTTGACTCAACTTTAAAATGTAATTTTTACGTATTTAAAAGAAAACTCTACAAATTCAAAACTAAATTCATCTCTTCTGAAGGCAATTGTTTTAAATGAAAAAGTGAAGATATCATTAAAAGGGGTCAATATCAATGAACAATTATCCCCTGAAACTGCTGCTCTCATCAGATTTACAGCAAGTTTCGCCAAAGGGGTTTTGTTTCCCCCCAGTCTGCACAAGGTGCTGCACAGAACAGAAGACAACCAGGAGACAAGAAATGTCCACACCAGTTGAACGTTTCCCCGCCGTACCTAACATATTCCCTGGGAAGTAATTCAAACATTTGTCGGAGCTTCAAAACGGTGTGCAGAAATTGTTTCTCTTCTTGCTTTCTAGATGTTAGCAGGATTACACAAAACCTACAGAATGGATTTGCACTAAACTTGATTGAAGGGTTGGACATGGAGCAAGGCAGGAGCCATTAAATCTTAGCATGGATTCAGACATAGTGGTGGTGCTAGCATTGTACCATTTTAAGCTACTGCTGTCAGCCGTTTGTAGGAAAAAGCTTTAAAAGCCAACTGTACACTACCTGCTCGACAAAACACTGTAGACAGACACAGCCACCAACAGGTAAACAGGACAGGTGTGCAGAAAAACAACCTTAAATTGATAATGATGCTTTTCAGTTCAGTGTTTCCCCTAGGTTTACAGCTTTTGGGGGGGGGGGGGGGGGACAAACACGGACACAAAAACTTAAAGGAATCATGATGTTAATGTGTTTCTTTTAATGATTTTGAACTGTACATTGGATTTCGGCGCTGATAGGCTATTCTGTGATGCTCAGACGTCATGTGTTTGTCCAGTTTGTCCCTTCTGTAGGACTGGCAGGGAGACTATAAATGGCCGGGTCTGGTTTCCTCTCACAACTGCCTGTTTATGCTGTCTACGTATGCGACATAACATTCTTAAAAACAGTGGTGTATAAAGTACTTGAAAGCCATACTTGAGTAAAAGTACAAATATCTTACTTGAAAGTGACTCCGGTTAAAGTAAAAGTCACCCGTCAGAAAATGACTTGAGTTAAAGTCTTAGAGTTGCTCATATTAAATGTACTTAAGTATCAAAAGTATCTGGTGTTGAAATGTACTTAAGTATCAAAAGTAAAAGTACCAAATTTTATTTCAACTGACAAATTTTGAACCCGAGATGCTGAGGCTAAAATAGTATTGGACAAGTGCATCTGAACTTCTAGCGACAACAAAGAATCAACACAACAGAATAAACGAGTGCCTCTTGATTCTACCTAAGAACACTAATAGACCAAATGAACCTTTTGTGTGCCCGCCAGCTTGTCCACGCATCTACATGTAATCTTCACTGAATGGGCCTGGGGTTGTGTTTGCATTTGTTTCCAGCAGGGTGACAATACACCTGTAGGGTATCTTGCCTGTAGGGACGACAAAGTGAAGACACAACCCTGCCTGAAGTTGTACACATTAGCCAGTTTGTACAATACATATATAAGACTCAATAGCTTCTAAGTTGTGTTGAGTCAGCACAAAGGGCGTCTAAGGATTGGAAATGGCAATATATAGATAAATAATATCTTTGCAAAAATTATATTGGCATTATAGTGAGTGGAATACTGGGCCTGATTACCCAGGGTTCCATTTGGGAGGTCCATTAAAAAAATGAATTGTGTGCGTGAATATGCAGTAGTAGTAGTCCATGACACAGTGTTTGTTTTTGGTTGTGTTGGCTGAAAGTTGTTTTTGCGTTTGCTTATATAATTGGTTGTGTTTTAAATCTGTTTGTTTTGTTTACGTGGACGTGTAAGACTAAGTAGACACGGCCAACCAATGATAGTCTATTTGCCAACAGTTTTTGTTTAAACCAACTACTTCCAATATTATCTTTAAGAAAAGTTAACCACTTGCTGCTTCGAGCTATGTATTTATGTGCAGATGTTGACACGAAGCAGGAAAGGGAAAACGAATGTGAATCGAAAAAGGAATACCTTCAAAAAATGTCTGTCAGTGCCTGGGCCCTAATAATAAAGACTGAACCGAGCTCCTGCAGGAGCGAGAGAGCGGTGCGCCGTGCGTAAAGCTGCACGTTCCACCAACCTCCGCTGCTCAAGTAACGAGCCAGTTTTGAGAATGTAAGAAGTAGAAAGTACAGCTATTTGTGCTCAAATGTAGCGAGTAAAAGTTAAAAGTCGTCAGGAAAATAAATACTCAAGTAAAGTACAGATATGTGAAAAATCTACTTAAGTACAGTGTGTTTGTTACTTCCCACCACTGCCTAAAACAAAAAAGAAAACTGAAATAATCCCCTATTCATTCTCTATGAACTGTAATTTATCTATCTATCTATCTGGCTATCTATCCATAAGTAACCTGGATTGCCGGAATCCGGAAACATTTTTGGATCCGGTACTTATGTTTATCTCGTCTACACGAAGCCCTTTCAGGAAAACACGGTAACGCTGCAGTGGAGTTGTTGAAGTCGCTGTAAAGACGTCATGGAGCATGCGCTTAAAGTGAAAGAAGACTAAAGTCGAGATCCTACTAGCAATCTGTGCATAACGACTTCTCTACCACCTGAAATCACTGTTACCACAGCAATCAAACAGGACTAGTTAGAATAGAGCACTTCGCCATAACCCTAGTTTGTGTTAAGTTACCGTTTTGAAACTTCCGTCTATAATAAAAATCTTTTCACGTCAGATTTGCCGGTTTTGAACAATGGTCCGATGAAAATAGATTAAACAGTGATAGAAGGAAGTGACGAAGCGGGGATAATAATGGTTCAGGCTGAGGTTGCGAGGCGAGGTACGTTCACGGTTAAATACAACAACCGGAGAAAGCAGAATCGCGGGCTGACCGGCGCTGAGAAATGCGCGTCCCGTGATTACAGCCAGGCGCTTGCGCGCTGGAGAACTGTGCGGCGCTTCGGCGTCCGGTTTAATACTTAAGTTATCAAGATCAGTCTTGTACAACCAGGGGGAGCATTGCCCCTCTGACAGCCAAGCTGGGTCAGAACCTGTCATCCGGTGGTGACTGAGCAGATTCTTGTCTGGGGCAGGACGTGCAGCACTCAGGCTCTTCTCTGAACTCGGACCCGGAGCAGGAGAGCTGCTCCTCCGGCTGCTCCTCACAGGAGAGTGGCTGTTACCATGTTCCACCTGGGAGCGTTTAAAAAACGCGGATATTTTTAACTGCTTCTCAGGTGGCTCATGCGACATGTTTTCAGATGGATGCTCTCTGTCCGCTGGTGGAAGGTTGCTAACCTGTGTGTGCGCGCACGTGTCAGTGTGTGCGCGCATGTGTCTGTGTGTGCGCGCATCTGGATGGAACTCCGCCGTGCGCGATACAGAGAGCAGCGGAGAACTCTAACCGCGCGACCATGTCGAGACAGAAATGCAAACTATAGACCTGTTTTATAGGTAATGTAACTTAAAATGATTTATGTAGAAATCTGGCGCCATATCAAAAAATAAAATAAATAATTAACTTGACCTTCCAGGGGGGGCGGGAGGTGCCGTTGGGGGGGCGCAGCGCCCCCCTAATAGAATGGTAGGGGAAACACTGCAGTTTAACATTGTAAATAAGCAATGGTTTTCTAAAACAAATTCACTATATATACTTAGCATATATAAGGTACATATTTACCTAAGACAACTGTTCACACCTTCTTTAAACTGCCCCAAAGTGGCAAAGTCAGTTGTTGCAGGTTTAAATGAACATAGCAAATCGAAACCTCGAACCCTGAACATTGGTACTAACCTTCTATTATTCATAGAACAACCTAACAAAGGATGTATGGACCCGGGCACTGTATTGGACACAGTTGTTAAGTGAAACACAGGCATATGTCTCTTAAGTGGCCTTTTTCCTCCACTTCTGATCGTCTAACTCGTTATTTCATCCTTCCCCCTGCTGAGTGGAGGAAACTCAGCTGACATGTATTCCCTCAGCCACTCACCCTGTCTGTGATGGTGAGTTAGTCATATGGACACATCCTGAGGGTGTGTGTGTGTGTGTGTGTCAGGTGAGCTCTTAGATTAGGTCATGACCTTGTAATGGGGTTAAGGGCAAGCTGACATATGTGGGAGAGATAGGCTAATGGTGCATACAGTGTGAAGGGAAAGCAGGAGAGGAAATGAACTGAGTTGGTGAGCTGGGGTTTCTGTGTGTGTCTGTGTGTGTGTGTGTGTGTGTGTGTGTGCGTGCGTGCGTGCGTGCGTGCGTCCAGTGCGTTAGAGCGCACATTGAGAGCATGTCCATTTCATCGCCTTGTAAGTGTGTGTGTGCCTGTCAGATGGACAGTCTAAGCACCCGTGGGTGGGTGTTGTATGTGCCATTCTGTCTTGCTGCTCAGCACTGCAGTGGGTGATGTGATGCCCCTGCACTCCCCCACATCGCAGACTTGCTTATGCCTCTAGCCATCCCTCTGTCTCTCACCTGACCCCCCATACCTCTCTATTTTGGACTCTCTAGTCCCCACATCCCTTCCACGGTTCTTCTGTCTGACGTCACCCCCCCCCCCCCCCCCCGTCTCTCATTTACTGATACTTGAGCCCATTGATTTGCAGTCTGAACAGGCCAGCAGAGCCCGAGCAGACATCCTGCAGGTTGACCTTGAAGCATGTGAGCCAAGTGGAAGAAGAGACAAAGATATGAGTGGTGAGGTATAAAGGATTGAGAGAAACAACTGAAAGAGGAAGGTGAGGAATCTAAAACTCAGATGATGTATGAGAGTCTCTTTAGGAAAGCAGGAGCAAAATAAGGGCTGTGCAATAAAACAATATCAATAATTATCACAATATAATTTACATAAAAATAATATGACAATGATATGATGTAATGTTCATGTATTGTACAAGTACACTGAGGAGGTCACCACATAATTGATCAGATTAGTAAAATGTTTTCCGTTAAAAAGTGTTTCCTATTAATTATCTAAACTGTGGCTTCCCATCATATCATAATATTCCAAAGTTTCATAATAAACCAAACACAGAGATCTCGAAATAAGTGTTTTACTTTTTACGTATTCTCCATAAAGTTGTTGCTGTCCATGCAGACATTTAGATCTAATAGTTTTAGCTGCAGCTCTTTGCTTCAAAGTGCAAACCCACACGCGAGAACTTCTTTCTTGAGTCGGTGAGCCTGTTGTCGTTCAGGTGCTGAGTGATACACCCGTATTATCACCACATACTGAATCAATCCAATGGGAAACACTCTACCTATAAGGAAGCGTCTAAAATCACATCTTAACTCAGGAGCAATATATAGTCTTTAATAATGGGACGTTTGTCGTGATAATTATAGACATCAAATGATATTAGTATTTGATCTCAATATCATTTTTGGCCAGATCACTGCGCCCCCAGTCAAAAAGCACACAGAGAGTCTGCAGCACAAATCGAACCTTTCTGATCACTTATCTCACATCATCAGAAAGATGAAACCAAATTGCCTTTCTGTCATTCAAACAAAACTTCTTTACAAACATTAATGTGTCAGTCACATATCACCACTGGTTAATGTAACAAAACTGAAAAACTGTGCTATCTCCATTAGTGAGGAAAGCAGCTTTTCAGAAGTGCATCTCAAAAAGACTTTTTGACACTTGAGCACTGATGCATGATGACTGACCTCCTAATTTCATTCATGATGATTTTACTCTTACAAAGACGCATTTCATCATTAAAGACACAGTGAAGTTGTATTCTTGGCTCAAAATCTATCAATGACAAGTGCTGATCTGACACCTTTGATTTTGATTAAAGCAATTTATCTCAAAGTTCTCTGGTTTCCCTCATCGTGAGAGGAAGTTCGCCTGATTTACCATCAGCTCAATGTCTTCTGACATATTTCTGACAACAAACAAGGCAACGGTGGAGGAGGACATAATAATAACAGAATTGGACAAAGGGCTGTCTGTATCTTCATCTAACATTAAGCACAACAAGCAGCACCCATTTAACATGAAGGTTCACCATGAGGTGCCCATACTTTCATTTATATTCTTCTATAAAATTAGTTTCATTTTGGCAATAAAAAGAACTCTGGAGAGTAACTACAAAAGAGACTCCCTTTCCTTTTCGTACGTGGGAAAAGCATCTTGTGACTGGTTTATTGAATCATGATGAGTTAGTGTTGCGTGTGTTTCCGTTTTCAATATTCGTCTGGATTTTGAGGCAGAGAGAAAGAGATTATATGCAACAGATTCTGTATTAAGATGCAGCGTTTTTCACCTGTGTGTGTTAAATGTTGTAAATAATGTGCAAATATGTCAGGTTTCTTTTGATTAATTGAAAATATGATCAATGACGACAAGCGCGTTTGATTGGAAAATCTGGACATATTTTAGTGTTACACAGCGCAGGCAGCTGCTCTTGTATATAAAATTCTTCGACTGTCTTGAGTGTAGAGCTAATCTTCACTGCCCACCCATGATTTGGGTTCATTCTAAGTGGAATAAAAATGGAAACTGCTGCCTCAAGTAAACAGGGAACACAAAGTCCTGGAAACAAACAAGGCCGTTACTGCTCGTCATAGACTGGATTTACATAATCTAAGTAAAACCTGCCTTTTAACCTCGGGTAACCCAGATTTTTTTTTTTTCACCAGCTTGTACATAAACATCTTCTATATCCCGGAGGCTAAAATCTGTCACTGGGATTAAATCCAGTCTTAAGATACTCCCCCCAGTCAGTACATTGCTGTAGTCCTGATTTTAAGTTTCCATCCCCCTCCCCATCTCCCTCCCTGTCTACCCAGCACTCTTACCGTCTGCAGCCTGGATGTGGTAGCCCTTGTCGCGGGCAGGATTCTTCTCCAGCAGTTGCATGACTCGGTCTAGCAGGCCGTGGATCACCTCGAAACCCGGGCTCTTATTGTAGTAAACAGCACACAAACGCCGGCTGTTTCTCGCTCCAACATCTGGTTGTCAGGATGAGGGGGAGGGAGAGTGAAGAACATTAAATACAGGAATAAGCCAATGATTTGATACATCATGTCAATACTGTTTTTTTATTAAAAAATACATCTGTTGCCAAGTGTCATTCAACTTCTGATATGAATGCAAATATTATTTTTTTTTGTGTTATATCTGGAGAAAAATATTTGTCTTTAATAATTAAATACTATAATAAGAAACTTGTTTGGGTTCCTGACATATTAAAATTGAATAATAAAACAAACTATTCCATCAGAGAGTTTAACCATCCTTGTGTGTAAATCTGAAAAAATGGATACTTGAATGTTTTGCACTGCAACTGCAAGAATGAATCAGATTTGGTTTTAAAAATGTTTTTTTGTTGTGTAAGGCACTGATAGATTCTCAATTTACCTTTTTTCCCCAAGGAAATTTGAAGCAACAGTCTGTACTCACACACATACACAGGTTGGATAAATATGAACACATACCTTTGCTCTCATCCTTCATCACCACATCAGATATCTCAAACAGTTTGAGGGGAAGGGGCATCTTCCTGTTGGCAGCTATGGTTTTCAGAAGCCCTGGCAGCAAGGTGGTGCGCGCCATCTGGTGGAGAAATACCAAGGTTCAGTTGAAAAAATGTGTATAGTCTGTTAGAGAGGAGAAGAGTGCCCCCTTCTGGAACAATAACACTACAAGCATTGATACATTTTTCTGGCTGGTTTAACTTCTCAAAGCATTCCTCTGTGAGTTTCTAGCTTTGTTACCCAAACTTTTCTTATTTTTACACTTCCAACCATTTATATTGAGTTTTTAATTTTCTAGATTCTGTGCTCATATGTGTTTCGGTGAACACTGAAATGAAAATTAGTTTGCTAGTTTGAGCTTTGGCTAAAGATTAGTTTTACATCTGTTAAATGTTATCATCATCAGCATGCTGACTTTTCAGATGTCACAGAGCTACATTACAGTGTCCACTGAGCATACAGCATGAAATGCAACACTAGTCCTGTAAGTGCAACAGGAACATTGCATTATTTATCCTCTCCAACGAGAGCCAACGAGAAGCAAAGAGAATATTTTGCTGAGGACCTTTAACCTTGTCTGAAGAAAAATTAAATTGAATCTTTTAGATGAAAATGAATCTCGACACGAATACTCGTAAAAATAAATACATTAACTGACCCAAATGTCAACTGAACCTCCACTGAAGTTTAAGTAAGAATAAAGGGGGATTTCCGAATACTTGAAAGATTCAGCTACTTGGATTATTTTTTAAACTAACGCTGGGATATGTAAACATTTTTAGGAAAACTGTCTTTTAGGCCAAGAGTTGGCACGAAAAAAATCTATTAATTTAGCAATTTTTCTCATTTCACACAATTCTCTAGGGGTAAAAGTACCACTTTACTTCCTCTACCCTCTCAAACCATTTAGATTTGTTAACAGATTCCCTGTTTTCTACTTTACCTGGAAGTCTGCTGTCTTGGGGTTGGAGATTTGCACAGCCTTGATTTCTGAAATCTTCTTACCAAGCTTGTCTGCTATATCTTCTTGAGAACACTAGAGGAAGAGAGAGGTGACACATTCCATGTAGCATTTTTAAAGGAAAGAAAAACAGTGTTTGTATGTCTAAGTATTTGAGTCTCTTTCTTACCAGGGCAAAGTTGAGGGCCTCTGTGAATCCAGCAGCTGCCAGGTCCTGTCTCAACAGTTCTGTCAGTTTATTCAGTGGGAACTATTAACAATATAAAGAAAAACACATAAGCACACACAACATATTTCATGAGACACACAGCAAACATGCAGCAGAAAACCCAGGTACCTGGTTGGCTACAGTGTAGGTGCGTGGTGTGGTGTGGGTGATGTTGTTGAAACCGTAGGAGATGGCAGCATCTTCCATGATATCACAAGCATGGATGACATCTGAGCGTGTGGGTGGGATCTCGACCTCCAACTCATCACCAACACCTGTAGCCTGGGAGCGGAGGCACATCCTGGTCAGCAGCTGGGCGATTTTCTCAGTTGATTCACTGTCAGGGGAGAAGAAATGAACAGTATTGTTAAGAAGTAAGATTTATTGTGTAACTGAGGACACAACCACGGCACGCAGCCAATGAGCAGATAGCTGTTTCCAACTAGAATTTTATTAAGTGTAAAATAAGTGAATGTTTTCTAATTACAGGAAATAAATAAATTCTAGCAAGAGCAAACATAAGCTCTGACTCAACTGGAAGCATTAAGATTATTCAGGATTACTTTGGCAGGTATTTGGCCCTGACTAATTGCCTGTTACATGGCACACACTGTGTCAGGGTCTCCTGAGGTGGGGGCAGTAAACCAGCCAATCCCGTGCCTTGTAGGGCTCATGTGACAATGCCTTCTCAACTCGGGAGTAAACGCTTGAAAAATGGTGGACACAAACGCCGCTAATGATACAGTGGAGACAAGTCGTCAGAAGTGTGAGAAGAGAAGTGTGAGAAGTCTTCAAGAAGACTGTTAGCTGCAAACTGTGTAAATATGATTTCACAATGAAGAGCACCACATCACCACGGGGAATGAAACCACGTTGGGAGGCTTCTGCTTCTCCCTCATCTTCTTCTCTCTGTTCACTGGAGGAAAGTTAAAAACACCCTGCCACAGTGATGTTATGCTGCCGTTTCATGTTAAATCAGCTTTACACAGGTTTTCTTTGACATTTTAACGTGAAATGTTCACACACTTTTAACGACTGTCACTTCCCTGACAAAGAGGGGAAAGAGAGAGCAGCAGTGGTAGAGACACCTATAGACTGAATGAAGAGAGGGATCACTAAACACAAAACAGTGAAGCAAAGACACTCAATGTCATTTTCATTTTGTTCTAAAGCACAAAAACAACCTGCTGAAGATGTTGCATCGCTAAGATTTATGTAAATACAGGGATGAATTCAGCTCAGTGCAGCTGGTCTGCTGTGAGCCACGAACAGATCGGTATCAGACGCATTCAGAGGCCTATTTAATACTGAGCTTCATCAAGTTAACAAAGTTAAGGCTCCCCTACCAGTTTGCTTTAGGCAGTGCCTGTTAACACCAGTAAGTCATAGACTTTGCTCAGAAATGCAGAAATTTACAAAAGCAAATCTGAAACATTTACCAGCAGGTACTTTCCAAACTACTATATCTAGTATATCAAGTATTACATAACTCACTTGATGCCAACTTTGCGGTTGATGAACTCGCTGGACACCTTCTCCGTCCTGTAAGCCAGCTCCTGAAGCACAATCAAGGAAACAGTAACAGAGCGTCAAAAGACAAGAGAAGTATTTCAGTCAATGTTTTAAAAGACAGGATACAATCAATATGATTGAAGTGAGTACAGTACTGGGTATATGCAGGTCCTGCCATCTGGGTAGACCACCTCAGCCTCCTCTACTCTGAAAGAGAAGGAGATAAAAGTTAAGAGTAAAATAATGGAGTGAAAAACAAAGCCTGTAAATGAGGTCCAGCAGTTGCATTCAACAATTCTGTGACATCACTGTGTAGATAGAGGCCTAAAATGTAAAAGCTTGGACTTTTCAAACACCAGCACATTATAATTTTCTACCCTCAGCAGGTTTAAAAAACAAGATTGTGTCATATTGCACCCTTAAAGTACAGATAACGAATCCCAGTTTTTGTCAGAGAAGTTTGTATTTGAGACAGAGGAGTGACTTACGTGAAAGGCTGTGAACAATACTCGCTGAACATGGTCACCATCATGTCCAAGACAATCTTGGCCTGGAGAGCAGGGTGAGATTAAAGTCAGGTTATTTTCACATCAGTGACAAAACTTGTTTTTGTTCTTGTTTTCAACTCAGTTTTACCTTGGTCACATCTGTGGCCGTGCACTCGATGAAGACGTTCTTTGTCTTTAGGCTGATTTTTGAATGGTCTCCTGGAAAATTAGTGACAGAATATTATTTTATTTTATCACTTTCTCTAATGCTGGCTCTCTATATATTCATGATACTTGCATTAATTTAACTCTGTCAATTTTTTTAAATAATTTGTTTGTTGTTCATTTGCTTCTCAGAATCACATAAAGCAGCATTTAACCTAGACATTGAATGTTGTTATTCCAAGCGCACATTGTGGTAACAGGAGCAGAAATAAGAACACTCACCATTGATGATGGGAGGCATGGAAAGGACGATGCCGTTGCTGTCGTAGATGACAGGGTACGCAGGCTTGTCTTCAACAATGTGAAGGTAATGCCTCAAGTGGCTGTCTGTCTGTATGCACCAGGAGAACAAAACAGCATTAGCAACAAAAGAAAAGAAAATAAGCTCATCTGACTAATGTCCAGTGAACTAGCTGTGTACCTTGTAGAGGCTCATGAGCTGAGTGGCCGTGAAGTCTTTGGTCTGGTTCAGAGGTTTGAAGCAGATGTCTCCAGGGGGTTTGGCTGTGTATGTGAAAGGACCAGAGATGGTGTCCAGGTCATGAGTCCCGATCGCCACCAGGCTCCTCTTCCTTCACAAAACATTATTGATTGAATTATCAGCTGAATACAATGAATTTTCTTTACATTGTGATATCTGTTTATGGCTATAAGTCTTAAGATATATATGTGAGAAATGTGTAAGAATTAAGTGAAAAATACAAAGAGCTAACATGAACGAACATACAATAAACCTGCATCAACAAGCAGTGTTTCTCCTACCATTCTATTAGGGGGGCGCTGCGCCCCCCCAACGGCACCTCCCGCCCCCCCTGGAAGGTCAAGTTAATTATTTATTTTATTTTTTAATATGGCGCCAGATTTCTACATAAATCATTTTAAGTTACATTACCTATAAAACAGGTCTATAGTTTGCATTTCTGTCTCGACATGGTCGCGCGGTTAGAGTTCTCCGCTGCTCTCTGTATCGCGCACGGCGGAGTTCCATCCAGATGCGCACACACAGACACATGCGCGCACACACTGACACGTGCGCGCACACACAGGTTAGCAACCTTCCACCAGCGGACAGAGAGCATCCATCTGAAAACATGTCGCATGAGCCACCTGAGAAGCAGTTAAAAATATCCGCGTTTTTTAAACGCTCCCAGGTGGAACATGGTAACAGCCACTCTCCTGTGAGGAGCAGCCGGAGGAGCAGATCTCCTGCTCCGGGTCCGAGTTCAGAGAAGAGCCTGAGTGCTGCACGTCCTGCCCCAGACAAGAATCTGCTCAGTCACCACCGGATGACAGGTTCTGACCCAGCTTGGCTGTCAGAGGCGCATACTCCATGACGTCTTTACAGCGACTTCAACCACTCCACTGCAGCATTACCGTGTTTTCCTGAAAGGGCTTCGTGTAGACGAGATAAACATAAGTACCGGATCCAAAAATGTTTCCGGATTCCGGCAATCCAGGTTACTTATGGATAGATAGCCAGATAGATAGATAGATAAATTACAGTTCATAGAGAATGAATAGGGGATTATTTCAGTTTTCTTTTTTGTTTTAGGCAGTGGTGGGAAGTAACAAACACACTGTACTTAAGTAGATTTTTCACATATCTGTACTTTACTTGAGTATTTATTTTCCTGACGACTTTTAACTTTTACTCGCTACATTTGAGCACAAATAGCTGTACTTTCTACTTCTTACATTCTCAAAACTGGCTCGTTACTTGAGCAGCGGAGGTTGGTGGAACGTGCAGCTTGATTATTATTCAGGCAAATGAATGAGGGCTTTTATTAGGTGACTTTACATGATTTTTTTGAAGGTATTCCTTTTTCGATTCACATTCGTTTTCCCTTTCCTGCTTCGTGTCAACATCTGCACATAAATACATAGCTCGAAGCAGCAAGTGGTTAACTTTTCTTAAAGATAATATTGGAAGTAGTTGGTTTAAACAAAAACTGTTGGCAAATAGACTATCATTGGTTGGCCGTGTCTACTTAGTCTTACACGTCCACGTAAACAAAACAAACAGATTTAAAACAAGTCGAGATGGAAAAACAAACAACACAACCAATTATATAAGCAAACCCAAAAACAACTTTCAGCCAACACAACCAAAAACAAACACTGTGTCATGGACTACTACTACTGCATATTCACGCACACAATTCATTTTTTTAATGGACCTCCCAAATGGAACCCTGGGTAATCAGGCCCAGTGTTCCACTCACTATAATGCCAATATAATTTTTGCAAAGATATTATATATCTATATATTGCCAATTCCAATCCTAAGACGCCCTTTGTGCTGACTCAACACAACTTAGAAGCTGTCGAGTCTTATATAGACGACTGCCAACTCTCCCTTTCTGCCAACATTACTGCAACAACGCGGTCCTGTAGATTCATGCTCTACAACATCCGGAGAATACGCCCCCTTCTCACTCAGAAGGCGGTGCAGGTTCTGGTCCAGGCCCTGGTCATCTCACGCCTCGACTACTGTAACTCCCTCCTGGCAGGTCTACCTGCTACTGCCATCCGACCTTTGCAGCTCATCCAGAATGCAGCAGCTCGACTGGTTTTTAACCAACCTAAATTCACTCGCACTACTCCGCTCCTCCGCTCCCTACACTGGCTACCAGTGGCTGCCCGCATCCGGTTCAAAACACTAGTACTCGCATACCATGCTGTAAACAGATCAGGTCCAGTTTACATCCAGGACATGGTCAAACACTACACACCAGCACGTTCACTCCGCTCTGCTTCAGCTAAACGACTCGTTCCTCCTTCACTGCGAGCTAAACACTCATCAAAATCACGACTGTTTGCTGTCCTAGCTCCTAAATGGTGGAATGAGCTCCCACTCGACATCCGGACATCTGAAAGTTTACACATCTTTCGCCGAAAACTAAAAACACTAACCACTTTTGAAAACTAACACTTTGGTAGCACTAAAATGGCACTTACTTATAGCACTCTGTAGTTTTGCTTTATTTCGAAGAAATTTTACTGTCTTGATTCTTGTTGTTCTTGGTTTGTACCCTCAGGGTTGAATGCACTTATTGTAAGTCGCTTTGGATAAAAGCGTCAGCTAAATGAAATGTAATGTAATGTAATGTAATATATGTATTGTACAAACTGGCTAATGTGTACAACTTCAGGCAGGGTTGTATCTTCACTTTGTCGTCCCTACAGGCAAGATACCCTACAGGTGTATTGTCACCCTGCTGGAAACAAATGCAAACACAACCCCAGGCCCATTCAGTGAAGATAGTCTAATGATAAATAAACAGGCTTACATGTAGATGCGTGGAAAAGCTGGCAGGCAGGTATACAGGCAGGTAAACATCCAAGCAGTTAAAATGCAAAATACAGCTAATAGACACAAAAGGTTCATTTGGTCTATTAGTGTTCTTAGGTAGAATCAAGAGGCACTTGTTTATTCTGTTGTGTTGATTCTTTGTTGTCGCTAGAAGTTCAGATGCACTTGTCCAATACTATTTTAGCCTCAGCATCTCGGGATTCAAAATTTGTCAGTTGAAATAAAATTTGGTACTTGTACTTTTACTTTTGATACTTAAGTACATTACAACACTAGATACTTTTGATACTTAAGTACATTTAATATGAGCAACTCTAAGACTTTAACTCAAGTCATTTTCTGACGGGTGACTTTTACTTTAACCGGAGTCACTTTCAAGTAAGATATTTGTACTTTTACTCAAGTATGGCTTTCAAGTACTTTATACACCACTGTTTTTAAGAATGTTATGTCGCATACGTAGACAGCATAAACAGGCAGTTGTGAGAGGAAACCAGACCCGGCCATTTATAGTCTCCCTGCCAGTCCTACAGAAGGGACAAACTGGACAAACACATGACGTCTGAGCATCACAGAATAGCCTATCAGCGCCGAAATCCAATGTACAGTTCAAAATCATTAAAAGAAACACATTAACATCATGATTTCTTTAAGTTTTTGTGTCCGTGTTTGTCCCCCCCCCCCAAAGCTGTAAACCTAGGGGAAACACTGAACACGTATTTTGATGCCAGATGATATTAAAGCCATATTCAGACATGATCTCCGGATGATGGCTACAAAATGGCATTCAGATTTTCACGAATGAGATTCTCTGCTCAGACACTTTCAAAACAACACAGAGATCTCCGGAGCGTTCAGGTGAGGCTGGTCCAGCAGGCAGAGGCAGGATGTAATGTATTAACTCTGCTACAGAGATAACATTTTTTGTTTACAGCACATCCACATCAGCTCTTATCCCCACAAGTTCTCTTGACATCTCCGTCAGCGTCCTGCGATATTTATATTAATGATGATTTTTCTTTCAGTTTTGCATTCGTCACGTGTTAGAAACAGGCCCACTTGCTAGCAGTGAATCCTCCTGCTGTTTTCTCACAAGGAACATGAATGAACATTATCGAGACTTTTTACTTCAAGGCTGGCAGAGTAAACTCTGGAGTCCAAAGCTTTCACTTTGAGTTATATATATTAATATATAGAGCGTCTGAAAACAGCTTAAGTGTCTATAATAGTATTCACAGACTGTTGTTTGGACTGGATAGTCATAAAAGGAAACCTGTGACAAACTGGCATCAGCTTGTTGCAGAAGTATTTTTGGGACTCCTAAAGATACATTTAGAAAAGTAGAAAAAACTGTTGTATTGTATATTTTGAAAAGAAAAAGCACAAGTTTTGTGTGTTAATTGAGTCCTACAGCACAGACACATGATCAATATCAGCCTCTGACAGACAACATTTGTCAGAGGTGAGTAATTATCGTTTTCAAACATAAACGTAATGTGGATGAAGCGTTACACCGGGTTCACACCGGACGCCAAAGCGCCGCGATTAATAATATCACATATTTTTGCTGTTATCAGCCTGCAGTAAAAACGGCATTTAATCATTTTTCATTCAATAAGAGCCCGGGATTCATTTTTCCCTCTCTTTTTTATCTATACGACTGCTTATGTGGCTGTAGTGGATGGGCAGAGGGGGACATTTAATAATGTGATCGGTCAAATTGGTCAAATTAAAACTCCAGAACAACAGAAGAGGAATACAAACTATGTGATGCATATTTGATCACTTATATCATATAAAATATGTCATCAATATCTTTTAAAATCATTTTTCAGTGCGTTTCCTGGCGCGATACGCTTGCGTCAAGCGCAAAAAATAAACTCGACGCCGAAACTGCCTAGCGCTGCACCGCGCTAGGCAGCCTTGGCCTGTGCGTTGCTTCAGCGTCCGGTGTGACCCGCACAAAGGTTTAACATGGGAGTGGATGGGAGGCAGCTGGCGTCCCTTCCGCGTCCGGTGTGAACCCGGCGTTAGTGTTTCATGCGGCCTGACCTGCAGATGTTTTGATGGAGTTTGTCCTGCAGCTCAATGAAGCTGTCATAGCGTTGCTGCGTGAAGGTGATGTTCCTCAACACTGCTGCCACAGCATGGGGTCTCACTTCTGCTGTCTGCTCAAAAATAAAAGAACAAACTAATTGACCACCATAGTAAAACACTAATTTATTTGATTTGTAACCTTAACCGATTTTAACTTTAGGCCACAAACTGCTACTTAACATTATGAATCATTCCACCCACCTCCTTAGTGATGATCAGCTTCTGACGCTCTCCGCTGACTGGGCTGACGCGTCTGTAGCGAGGTGCCTCCATCCTGTGACATAAAATCAATCTTTAAACAGTGACTCTACATGCACCACACAAAGACAATGGAGAATAAATACACAGGCTACACAGCTAAAATAAGACTTTAACCATGGAAGAAAATGTTTTCTGATAATCAAACGATACTCCTAAACTGTTATCTAAATAAAACCCATCTTCCATCATTTATATATATTTAAGGAGGCATAACCCAAAATAACAACCAGAAATCTACTGACTTGTTCTTGAAGACCTGCAGACCCCGGACCAGCCCCTCCAGACACAGCAGGTCATAGCGGTTAGCTGGCACATCGATCTTGTACAAGATGATGTCAGAAGCTCCAGATGCCTTGGAGTCACCCTGCTCTCGGATTAATATCTCCTTCTCTGAGGTCTGAAATATAATATCAAGATAGGACAGCAACAATGAAAAACATTTTCCACTACAGCAACAATGTAAGAACACTGCAGCATAAGAGGAACTGCAAATTCATCCAGCATTCATAAACTGTAGGACAACTATCTTATCTATTTAAAGTTATCTTGTATTGTGTGTGCGTGTGTGTCCATGCATGTTTGAGAGTATTACTGCTATTATTAGTAATATTTAATTCATGGTTGAGTTACTCATCATTAAAATGTGTTTTCTTGAAGATTATGTGACATGATGAAATTATGTTTGTGTTGTATTCAGACTCTAACTCACTCAATTTAATGGTTTCACATAGAAAAATAAAACGTACACCATGAGAAAGGTCAAACGGTTTCACTTATTTGTATCAGGAAACCACCTGGCGTAATTTACTCACAATTTCATCCAGCTCGAGTCCAAACTCAAAACACAGCTCGTCAAACTCCTCATCAGCTAAAACAAAAAGCAACAGCCATTAATAAAAACAGGTATATAACGTTAAATACTCAGTGACTTTTATTTTCCCGTAGTTGCTCAGCCTTAAATGACAGGAGCTAAGGAAATGATGCAATCACGTCATCATCCAATTCACACACGTCACTACCGTTTGTAGAGTCTACGGTCACTATTCAGTCTCCTCACAAATTGTAAGAATGTCAACATTAATTATTTGAATTAATTTCCATTAAACTATGTTTCATTCAGTGCAGACCATAGACTGTGGTGCAGACACAGTATATCCAGATCCAGCTAGTTTGAGTTAGCTGCTGCGCTGCTAACTACCAGGCAACGAGTCCAGACATTCCTCTGACTTCCTCTGTCTTTAAGAGCCACTGGGACATTTAATACATAGACTGACAGTTTGTCCACAGTTTGAAAATGTATGAAATATCACTAACTGTATTTTTTGCCCAAAGCTCTGAAGAGAAGATCCCTTTTCACTCCGACAGTCGGCATGTTGGCAGCTAATCCTCCACAGCCCAGTGGAAAAGGACCCGACCAGCCGGGCGCAGCTGTCTGGACGGTGCCTGACTGAAAAGCAGTTACAAACATTTGTGGATACATAATCAGAATCAGAATTCTTTTAATTGC